>NW_010109891.1:9545-22004 GCF_000699245.1 Pterocles gutturalis
AGGGGGGAAGAGGAATGGGGGCTGTGGTCAATCTATCACAAGTTGTCTCTGCTGCTCCTTCTTCCTCAGGGGGAGGACTCCTCACCCTCTTCCCCTGCTCCAGTGTGGGGTCCCTCACCCAGGAGACAGTCCTCCATGAACTTCGCTAATGTGAGTCCTTCCTACAAGCTGCAGTTCTTCACAAACTACTCCAGTGTGCGTCCATTCCACAGGGCACAGTCCTTCAGACACAGACTGTTACAGTGTGAGTCCCTCATGGGCTCACAAGTCTTGCCAGCAAAACTGCTCCAGCGTGGGCTCCTCTCTCCATGGGGCCACAGGTCCTGCCAGGAGCCTGCTCCAGCATGGGCTTCCCACAGGCCTTCGAGTGCATCTACCTGCTCCAACATGGAGTCCTCCATGGCTGCAGGGGAATCTCTGCTCTGACTCCTGGAGCACCTCCTCCCTCTCCTTCTGTAATGACCTTGGTGTCTGCATAGTTGTTTCTCTCACATGTTCTCACTCTTCTCTTCTGACTGCAGTTGCGCAGGTTTTTTTCCCCCTTCTTAAATATGTATTCACAGAGGTACTACTACTGTCACTGATGGGCTTAGCCTTGGCCAGCAGTGAGCCCATCTTGGAGCCAGCTGGGGCTGGCTCTGTTGGACACGGGGGAAGCTTCTAGCAGCTTCTCACAGAAGCCACTCCTGTAGCCCCCCAGTATCAAAACTGCCACACAAACCCAATACAGTCTTACAAAAATAAACAACTGTTTCCTGTTTGTCTGTGGTTTTAGGGCTTGCTGATACAAGGTATGATTTAAGTCTGTGTGCCCTTTTTCCTCATTGATCAATGGTTATTTATTTGGCTTTAATGCGTACTTACTACATGTTATGTTGGGAAGGCAACACTTCTCTTATTTTCCTACTAGAGGGTTTGGTTAAGACCTCTACATTTTAGGGCTATATCATTGTCAAAATGATAGGCAATAACATTTCATTTCTAGTTGTTTTCAATTAAAATTGACAAATTGACATTCAGGACTTCATTCAGCCACAGCTAATAGAGTTAGTGGTGCAGAATAAAATTCTGTTGTCTCAGAGATCTGCATATTCTTATAAAAAATACAGATCACTTCAGAGGCAAAAGCAACATTTCTAGCTAGTTTAATTAATAAACTGGTTGTCTGTATAATTTTATTTTCAACTTTTAAATATGTTGTTATGTTTTCTTGAAGAGTGGAGATATAGGGCTTAGTTTTTAATTGATTTTTATCACAGTTTCACCTGTGAGTCATCAGCATGGAATGGAATAATCTCAAATATTTTCATCCTATTAATAATGGTTCCGATTTCCAGACCTTATATCATATTTTTCTTTTGCAGCTGATGATTCCTTCTTGATTTTAGTTGATGGTATTACTAGTTTGGGGGTAAAAAGTTTGTTACTGCTTTACAAACTTACAGCAGTTTGCAACTACTTATTGTACAGTCAAAATGAACTTATTGAAAGAGAAAGGTCTAGTGTCTGTGAATGGATATGTTTTTGTCAATTCACATCAATAAGTGAGATGAAATAGACAATGTTTTGAGTACTGATATTTCTTCAAGTCATCACTTTCAAGTGAAGAATTGTTACATTTGTAACTCATTCACTAGCTTTTCTCTGAGTGACTTTCCATATGGGAAAACTTGGCAAAATATCTGGGACAGTGGTGGCGTTGGCACCAATTGACTGAGGTTTCTATTTTCCTACAATATGACTTCATGCTAGGTGATAGAACATTTCAGGATAAATCCTGTGTTTGAAATTAAAAGAAGAAAACACGCCTTAGTGTTAAATTGACTTACCTCTACTGGACTGTAAGGCAACAGTGTCAAATAAAAGACTGAGTTTTATTACCTCTCTTTCTGTAAAGAGAGGAAAAGGCATATTCAATGTTTATTTCTAAGTGAGCGCAAGGAAGAGCTAGTTAAAATGCGAATGAAGCAGTGTAAGAAGGTTTGACACTGTGAATACATTTCTAGTACACATCATAATACAGTGTACAGAAGCTTTGAAAGAGCTAATTTGAGAAGTGAAATAGTACAGTGCTGGTACTGTGGAGTCCTACACTACCATGACTAGCTTCCTGGGTGTTAGCTGTGGTATCATTACACTGCTTCTCACTGAGGAGTGTGGACGTATACTTTGTTCACGAAATAAGTAGAACCCCAGAGAGCTTTCATTCTTAATGCAGAGGTGCATTTTTCTTGTTAGTTCATAAGGGCAATTGTTATTGTTATTGTTATTGCTATTAAATATCATAATTCTGTAACTGTGTGAACTTTTTGGTTTTTAATTCAGTGCTACAGTTATACACTATTATTGTAAGTAAAAATAGGTCATGGAACTGTGGAAATAACATTGTAGAATAAATGCTCTTTCCCAGACTTGTGGTTACTCATTCCCTATAAAAGAAACCTACAGTCTCTGATAAGCCTCAGAAAATGCTATATTCTGACCTCAGTTTCTGAAAGTTCTGTCTTGACCTAACATTACAGGCATATTTCTCTCTCTTCAAGGTGTTGGCAACTAAAATAAACCACACATTTAATTCTAGTAATGTCTGTCGAAACTTATGTGACACAGGAGAAAAAAAAACAATTTGGTGAAAACCACAAACAACAAACATATATTAAAACATTTAATTTTGATTGAACTATTGGCATACTTCACACATCACCAATAGTCTGTCTGTCTTGTTTACTGACCTGGATAACAAGTAGACTCTGCAGAATTCTGGAAATCTCTTCCTTGGTTGACTCTTTCAGATACAAACAAAAGATGTCTCAAAGATTCACTTACATGGCAGAAGTGGTCATGAACAGCCGTTCTTTTGAAAGATCTCACCATAATCTCATCTAGCTGAAAGATGGCTGTCCCATATTTTTCTCTCAGTGACAGGTCTGCAATACTTTTAATATATCTTTGCCAGTTTGATGCAGCTTCAACAGTTTACGTGTCACCTCCTCATTTAGCACAGGACTCAGTACTTCTATCCTGTAATGTACTCACATAGAAGATGGGTCCCAAGGCAGTGCTGTATCAAGGACAACTCATGCTGGAAAGCAGACCTTTGGCTCTTAGGTTACAGCAATTCCCTTAGTTTCATGGGGATCAATACAAGAGTGCATAAAAGACAAAATGTAGTTCCTAACAGTCATACACTTGTATTCCTTGTCACTTTATGATGTGAAAGAGATGAGGAGGAGCAAATCAAATATCATGACAACTTTATTTTCCATTGTGTTCTTCCTTTCCAGCACATCTTTTACCATGATACTCATTCACTAATATCTGTTGTATCTACTAAAACAGAGTACTTTAGAGGAGAAATGCCAGCAGATGGTCCAGATGGTCTTGAGCCATGGAATGGGAGGAAGGTAGGAGGAAGGTATTCTACAACTTTTGCTGAGGAGCAGGATCATATTTGTTGTAAAAGTCACAGAGAAAATAAGTAATGGGAATGGAACACAGAAAGAGGGAAGTCTGTGATGCAAATTGAAGCAGGAAAATTCTGGAATATTCCAGAGTACTAATTTATGGTTAATAAATCAAGCTTTGTAAGCTATGCATAAGAAAATCCACGTGTATGTACACAATTACTTATTGTGGCCTTATTAATGAGAAGTAGCCCAAGCACCCATGCTCTCACCAACCTGATATTTTTTGACTCCTTATGAGGGTTTTTACTCTGCGTGTTAAAATTCCTGGTTCATATTTTAGGGTAGATCATAACTTTGCAGTCTTCCCTAAGTAAAGGCAGGACATTGTTTTAGGACTACAGTAGAATGAAGGTTTGCACAGAAAATAAAAAAACTTTCCTTGTTGATCTTTTGCTCTGGGAAGTGCCAGCTTTTTGTTCTGTGGAGCAGCTTAGGCTTCCTGGGCACTTGATCCACAATGGCAATAGAGTAGGGAACAATGCAAAGACTTTCTTCTTTAGTATGCTTACATGCTCTTCTCAAAGCAGTCAAAGTTATAAAGAAGGGTGCAGGAGTAGAGTACAGAAGCAATCTTTGTTGGGACGATGTAATCCAGTTTAAAAATGGGATGCAGATTGTTTTCAGATGTAAAAATGTCCAGAATATATCTCTGGTTTTCTAAATACAAAGAAATCGTAAGAGGCCTGGTATATGCCAGGGACACAGAAGAAAAATGCTCATGCTAATTTTTCTTCATTGCTTCAAACTGAAGATTTAAAATCTTTTAAATAATATTTTCAAGCCTATTCAAGATTTCCTTTTTATATAGTGTCCTGGAAGGGCTGCTGGGGCATAAAGCTCAAGGGGAGCCTTGGCTGAAGTGACCATGAAATAGTGGGGTTTAAGGTCCTTAGGGCACCGAGGAGAGCACACAGCAAACTCACTACCCTGGACTTCAGGAGATCAGATTTTGGCCTCTTCAGGGATCTGCTTGATAAAGTACCATGGGATACAGAGGGGCCCAAGAAATCTGGTTAATATTCAAGGATCTCCTCCTCTAAGCTCAGGAGCCATGCATCCCAACAAAGAGGAAGGCAGGCAAAAATGCCAGGAGGCCTGCATGGGTGAACAGGGAACTCCTGGACAAACTCAAACACAAAAAGGAAGCCTACAAAGGGTAGAAGCAGTAACAGGTAACCTGGGAGGAAAATTGGGTGAGCAGCCAGGGATCAGGTTAGGAAGGCTAAAGCCCTGATAGAATGAAATCTGGCCAGGGATGTCAACAGCAACAAGAAGAAATTCTCTAGGTACATTGACGAAAAAAGGAAGACTAAGGAAAATGTGGGCCCCCTCCAGAAGGAAAGAGGAGACCTGGTTACCTGGGATATGGAGTAGGCTGAGGTATTGAACAACTTTTTTGCCTCAGTCTTCACTGGTAAGTACTCAAGTGGCATTCCGCAGGGGTCGTTATTGGGACTGGTGTTGTTTAGCATCTTTGTGGGAGATATAGACAGTGAGATTGAGTGCACCCTCATCAAGTTCACCAATGGCACCAAGCTGTGTGGTGTGGTCAACACGCTGGAGGGAAGGCAGGTCATCCAGAGAGACCTTAACAGGCTTGAGAGATGGGCCCATGTGAACTTCATGAATTTCAACAATGCCAAGTGCAAGGTCCTGCACGTGAGTTGGGGCAATCCAAAACCCAGATACAGGCTGGGAGGAGAGAGAGCAGCTCTGAGGAGAAGGACTTGGCGCTGTTGGTTGAAGAGAAGCCTAACATGAGCTGGCAGTGTGCGCTTGTTGCCCAGAAAGCCAACCATATCCTGGGCTGCATCAAAAGAAGTGTGACCAGCAGGTGAAGGGAGGTGATTCTCCCCCTCTACTCCACTCCCATGAGACCCCACCTGGGGTACTGCATCCGGCTCTGGGGCCCCTGTCACGACCCAGATCGTAAAACCACCCTGGGCAGGATAAGTGGGGTTCGTGGAGATTCTGTATATTCCCTTGGGGCAAATTAAGGTGAGACGACATCAAAGAATTGAATACTGGCTTATAATTTTAATGCATATTGTTGTTTAGGGGAAAAGGGAAATGTAGGGTATAAAATGTGGAATGTAACAGCATTATAAAAGGAAAACAAATTACTTGGTAAAGACAATTCATGACACCACTACCACCTGCCAACAACACCAAATCTTACAGAGATGTGATAACGACAGCATAATTTCCAACAATACCAAGAAACCCACAACTGCTTGTGAAACTTGCAATCACTCAAACTCGCAACCACTCACCAAACTTGCAATCCATTATCAGTACTAAAAGGAACAACCTACAGAAATCCTGCTACGCAAGCCCCAAAAGGAGCTGGCAAAAAACTTAGGAGGTGTTAGCATATGTGCCAGAGAGACAGAGACCAAGAGATGCTTGAAAAGAAAAATAAAGGAAAAGGAGAGAAGAGAGAGAAAAGTTTTCACCACTCTTTGGATCCTTGGAAATGAGCATCAGCATCTTGGGGGGGGGGGAGGTTGCTCAATCAGTCCATCAGCATCTCAGGAGTCCTCAGGTGGTGGGTGCAAGCACCTCTTCTCTTTGTTTATTCACCTTTTATAGACAAAAGTTCTCAGGTCTCTGCCCAGCTTTTTCAATTAGCATAGGAAGCAATGGAGGTGTCTCCCAAGTTAGCACAGGAAGCAGAGAGGGGTGTCTGCTTAATTGACATGGGGAGAATGATCCTTCTGCCATGTGCAAGAGGGAGAAGTGTAGCATTAACCCTTTCAACCAATTGAGTTAGTGGTCCTGTGGACTCTGTATTAGATTAACTTTGGCCTTGTCGGCAACTTCAAGCTGGAGGCAGCAACCTTATTCAGCACAGGCTTGCTACTTTGTTGTAAGCGTAAGACTAAGTCCTTTGTTAGTGAGGGGAGTAAAGCCTTCAGTGCATTCTTTGCTTCTTATCAGCAAGGATAAGGCTAAGAGTCTACAACCGAAATGCTTTGAGACATCACAAGGCCTTGACAGGCAGCTGCAGTTTTCTGTAAAACTGCATGAATAGTCCTTTACAGCCCCCAGCATAAGAAGGACATGGACCTGTTGGAGCTAGTTCAGAGGAGGGCCCCGAAGACGGTCAGAGGGCTGGAGCACCTCTCCTATGAGGACAGGCTGAGAGAGTTGGGGTTGTTCAGCCTGGAGAAGAGAAGGCTCCGGGGAGACCTCATAGCAGCCTTCCAGTACTTAAAGGGGGCTTACAGGAAAGACAGAGGGAGACTTTTTTACCAGGGCCAACAGTAACAAGAAAAGGGGTAACGGTTTTAAGCTGAAAGAGGGGAGATTTTGGTTACATATTAGGAGGAAATTTTTAAATTATGAGTGTGGTGAGACACTGGAACAGGTTGCCCAGAGAAGCTGTGGATGCCCCATCTCTGGAGGTGTTCAAGGCCAGGCTGGATGAGGCTTTGAGCAACCTGGTCTAGTGGAGGATGTCCCTGCCCATGGCAGTGGGGTTGGAACTAAATGATTTTTAAGGTCCCTTCCAACCCAAACCATTCTATGATTCTATAATTCTGTGACATTTCAAGGAGTTTTCAAGCTAGAAGCCTATAGTCATTCAAACAATATAATCCAAAGCAATCTTTATAGCAGCAGTGTTTTGTGACTAGTCCCATTCTTCTGTGTGAAGGACTGTGAGAGTTATAAGAAAAATGAAACAGTACTGAAATTCCATAGAAAATAAAAGAATAGTTTGCAAGGGCTACACAAATGTAAAGTGTAAATATACTCTGTTTTTGTAATCTGTTGAAAAAGAAGCTCATGTCATAGTGTATTGTTTCCACTGGAGATGTTAAAGTTCTAGGCAGGCAGGTGAAACATTAATTCAATTGAAGGTAAATGAGTTTTGCTGTTTTCAGCAGACACAGAATTCCACTCTGTTTTAACACTTGACGTTCTTCAGATTTCAATTGACTCTGAGTTCCCTAGACCTAATGACTGTGTCATCCAGAATACTTAATAAGGTGATTTTCCTGCTCTTCTGATCTTTTTTTAACTTTAATTTTAAAAAATCATGCAGTCACAAATTTCTGGAATTACACTATTGTAGTGGTTATTGCATGTTACTAATAGCTTGTAAATAGCTAAAACAATATTGCAACAAACTGATTTTTTTAAATTGAGCCTTTCTTTTGAAATAAATCTTTGGCTTTAGAGAATGAGTATATTCAATAAAAATAGCTTGGTTTTTTTTTTTTTTTTTTTTTTTTTTTTTTTAATGTGAATTTCACAATCCATGCAGAAACTGCAGTTTAAGCTATCAGATATATTCCTAGACAGTAGTTGTACTAATATGTTTGAAAATGTATTGGGGGGTGAATATGCTCTTTCATTGTTCTCTTTTTTTCTTGACTTTTTTTTCTTGACATTTTGTTCATCTGTGCTGAATGAGAGACATAGTCCATATTCGAATAGAAAGTAAGTGTGTGGGATGACTTTAGCCTTTATTTTTCCTCTACTCAGAACCTGAAAATTCATCTCAAGAAATGGATGCTGAGGGTTACCATGAGGATTTAAAAAGTGCAATACATTTGCAAAAACCAAGAGTATTTCTAGCAAAACTGAAATGTTCTGAAGGAAACTGTAGCAATTACACAAGAGGAGATCAAAGCCCACATTCAGTACAAGTATATTCAGTAGGAGGAGCTGACATTTATCTCGTAAGATGGATCTGAACTTTCTGGCGAAACTTGAAAAGTTGAAATAAACTTGATTTACTGTGGTTGTAGTTTCAACTCTTTTCATGTCCGAGAGGTGTATATTCACTGAAACAATTATTTTCTTGCTTTTATTATGTATAGTTTAGTGTGCTATTGAAGGGTGTTCTCCATTGTTTCAAAAAAATTTTTTTTAAAAAATATTTTTTTAAACAAATTGGATTGACAACACAATATATCACTTAAATGTAGTTATAGTAAGGGCCACTCCGCATATTTTCAACCATGCATATTTTCAACAAGTCCCATTTTCTGTTGCACTCAGGATTTTAAAGTTAATGACATTTCCATGGAATAGTTTCTTTGATATTTTCCTTGACCGTTAGAAGAATATTTTGAATATTTTCCTTCTCATCTTCAAATTTTCACAGCATTTCCTTCTCTTTGCTGATGCTGAGCTCTAACCTTCAATTAATTGCTTTTCTTGTAATGGATCTATCTTCTATTGCTCCTTCACAGAAAATATGTCCTAACACAAACACATTAAACTAACCGAAGTAAGTTTTGGTTTTGCTATGGGTTCACTATCTACCCTTTTGAATCAATCCATTTTAGCAGCTTTTTTTTTTTCAGAAGCATTTGGGCCTAATTCTCCCCTGTAGCTAGTGCAAACCTTTTTTTTTTTTTTTTTTTTTTCTCTAGCAAGGAAGAACCAAGGATTTAGAAGCTATTCTCCAAATCCTTTTAATTTGGAGATGTTCAGATGGGTATGCAGACTTTGTTTTTTTGTAAGCTTATGTTTACTAGTATGTAAAAGTACTACTTTTCTGGAAAGGCAGCTGTTACTGTGGTTTCTCTTTGGGTGCCAAGCTGTTAGTCAGTCAATGTCTGCTCATTATGGAAACTTGTTTGTCATTTTTCAGTTGTTTTCCTTAACACAATTATCTAGACTAGATGAGCGCATGTCTGTCTGTCTCTTTCTTTCTGAACAGGCAATTGTGATGGGCTTCATTTCTGCTCTTCCTTATACAGGATGCTTTTCATCATCAAATATAAGTTATAAAATCTGGATTCCAAGTGTATATACCTAAGCAAGGTAATTTAGTCCACTTGTACCTTTTTGCACATAGGAGGTATGAAGCAATTGCAATTTTCTTTTTTTTTTTTCTTTTTGAATACACGAGAAAGCTTTTATTTATGTTAAATTTCATGCTTGTAGACAAGCTGTTTCTGCAAATAAAAAAACTCTCGCAAAGGTATTCCTCATAATTTTCTTGTAGTCTTTTCTTTAGGTGTTACTGTCATCTTTCCATGTTCTGTCAAACATATCTTTCACGACTTTGCATATGGGGGAAGTGGAACTGTTTGCTTCATAATTTCAATTATGGTTTCATCAAATAGTATTACTGTGAAGTTTGCTCTGAAGTCTACTGATGATAACATGTACTTGTCTCGGTTGCTTCTCATGGACCAAATGTAACGCTTTGTATTTGGCATTATGTTTTGACAGTAGTAGACCTAAAAGGAAGTTCAGACATGACTGTGCCATTAAATTATTGCAGAATTAGACTCTTTATCAGGGAGTGTAATGATAAGACGAGTGGCAACAGTTTTAAGCTGAAAAATGGCAGATTAAGATTAGATATTAGGAGGAAATATTTTACTGTGAGAGTGGTGAGGCACTGGAAGAAGTTGTCCAGAGAAGTCGTGGATGCCCCATCCCTGGACGTGTTCAAGGCCAGGCTGGATGAGGCTTTGAGCAACCTGGTCTAGTGGGAGGTGACCCTGCCCATGGCAGGGGGATTGGAACTAGATGATCTTTATGGTCCCTTCCAACCAAACCATTCTCTGATTCTATGATTCTATGAACTCATGGGATTTCTACAGCTGAGCATCAGAGAATAATTTGAGAGTTACAATAGGGCACCATTCTATTCTGAATTTTCTTTCCTGTTCTAATTACATTATTTCTTCCTGAACCACTTAGCTGCTGAATCATTACTGTCTTAGAATCATAGAATCATCGGATCATAGAATGGTTTGGGTTGGAAGGTACTTTAGAAATCATCTAGTTCCAACCCCCCTGCCATGGGCAGGGATACCTTCCACTAGACCAGGTTGCTCAAAGCCTCATCCGTCCTGGCCTTGAACACTTCCACTTTGTCTTCTCACTCCAGTACCTAGTTCTGCTTCCAAGCATAGCATTATACGATAACTGAGCTTGGAATAGAATTTAGGAGATCTGTAGCCCAGTATCCTGCTCAAAACAGCATGAACTGTGAGGCCAGATTAGCTTGCTCAGGGAATTATCCAGTCTGGTCGTAACTACACAACATCCAACAGAATTGCAGAGAGTCACAAACTAGTTGAGGTTTGAATAGACCTCAAGAGATTGCCCAGTCCAAACCCCACCCCAGCTCAAAGCAGGATCAGGTAGAGCATGTTTTTCAGGGACATGTCCTGTCAGGTTTTGAGTATCCAGGTGTACTGGTTTTGTCTGGGATAGAGTTAAATTTCTTCACAGTAGCTAGTATGGGTCTATGTTTTAGATTTTGCTGAAAATAGTGTTGATAACACAGAGAGGTTTTAGTTACTGATGAACGGTTCTTACACAGAGTCAAAACCTTCTCTGCTTCTCATGCCACCCCATCAGTGAGTAGGTTGGGGGTGTACAACATGCTGGGAGGCGATACAGCTGGGACAGCTGACCCCAACTGACCAAAGAGGTATCCCAGACCATAAGATGCCATGCTCAGCATATAAAGCTGGGGGAAGAAGAAGGAAGGGGGGGGATATTTGGAATGATGACATTTGCCTTCCTGTTACCTTTACCTATGATGCAGCCTTGCTTTCCTGGAGATGCCTGAATGCCTGCTGATTGGAAGTAGTGAATGAACTCCTTGTTTTGCTTTGCTTGCATATGCAGCTTTTGCTTTACCTATTAAACTGTCTTTATGTCAGCTCACAAGTTTTCTCACTTTTACTCTCCTATTCACCTGTCTCCCCAGGGAGGGAGTGAGTGAGATGCTGTGTGGGACTTCCTGCCAGATGGGGTTAAACTACGACACCAGGGAATGACAGTCCACAGCCTCTCTGGGCAACTTGATCCAGTGTTTGTCCTCACAGTAAAAAAGTTTTTTCTTGTGTTCAGATGGTATTCCCTGTGTTTCTATTTATGCCCATTGCCTCTGTCACTGGGCACTGCCGAGAAGTCTTGCTGCATCTTCTTCACACCCTGCCATCAGATGTTTATAAACACTGCTAAGATCACCCCAAGCCTTCTGTTTTCTAGGCTCAACAGTCCCTGCTCTGTTAGCCTGTTCTCACATGAGTGATGCTGCAGTTCTTTAACTGTCTTTGTGGCTTTTCAGTGGCCTTACTCCAGTAAATCCATGTCTTTCTTCTGCTTGGGGAGGCTACGCGGTACAAGAAAGGGCAACCAAAACCAGAGACTGCACAGCATTTCTGGGCAACCAGTTCCATTTCACTGTCCTTGTAATGATTTTTTTCCCTCCTATCCAGTCTGAACCTCTCTTGTTTTAGCATCTGTTCTCTCTCATTCTCCCAGCATGCACCAGGGTGACTGGCCTGGTCTCTTGTAGGTGTTGCAAGGATGTTAATAGCTCTGGCTGAAGCCTTCTCTTTTCCATGCTGATCAAGCCCAGTTTCCTCAGCCTCTTCTCACAGGCCAAGTGCTCCAGCCTGAAAAAAATCTTGGTGGCTCTCCGCTGAACTCACTCCAATGACTCAAGTCTTTCATGTACTGGGGAGCCTAACAGTGGACATTGTTTTCTATATGCAGTTTAACGAGTGTTGAGTAGAGGGATAACCACTTCCCTTGCTTTTACTGGCTGTGCTCCTGTTGGTACAGCCCAGGATGCTGTTGACCATCTCAGCTGCCTTTTCTGCAGACCTGCTCCCTGGCCCGTCAGACCCTGTCTCTATGATTTCAAGGAGTTCCTCCTTCCCAGGCAGAGGAATTTGCATTCATCCTTGCTGAAATTAATGCAGTTCCTCTTGGCACATTCATCCAATCTGCGCAGGTCTTCCTGGACTTTGTTCCTCAAGGACCTGCCCTTCAGTGTACACACTGATTTGCCCCGAGACGCATTACTTCCCGTCTGACATGGAGCTAGGCAGAACAGAGACCACCAATGCTCAGCCCTATCTGGTGTTTTGCCCTTTATTTTATCAGTTTATTTGTTTGGGGATGAATTAATATCTAGATGCAGCTTTTAAATTTTTTTTAATGGATAGTGAAACAATGTGCAGTTTCTGTTCTGCTTCTTGCTATCTGACCTTTTTCC
>NW_010109891.1:22035-30869 GCF_000699245.1 Pterocles gutturalis
CTCTTTCCTATCACAGTTGTACTATAGCTAGTCACATTGTAGACCTTACATTTTAAATGCTGCATCAAAAACCTTTTATTTTTATTTGCCTGTGAGATGTTTAGCAGACATTGGGTCAGCCCATGAACTCTCTATCGACATTATTGAAACCCTGACTCATAGAGTTAGTGTTACTGTTCAAAAGCTTAAAGAATTTACGTATCAGGGATTTGATCTTGTCAGTCTCTGTTCATGCAGACAGCCCCATCTTTCAAATGTGAAGTCAAAGGGCATATCTCAAATAAGACAAATTGGATGCAAAAACTAAGAGAAACTAAACAAAACTAACCAGAAAAACTCAAGACACAGTCCAGGGGGCAGAGTCCTCTTAAGGTAAGAAAGAAACTGCTCAAGGTTGTGGTTTTCCAAGGTCAATTTCAGAACCAGTGAAACTCAAGTCTAGTTAGGAAAAAGTGATGGAGTGACTGGCAGTTGGGAAATTTAGACTTCTAAGCAGTGAGAAGCATTGTGCCTAGCATTCACTGAGTAGTGAGCAACTGGAACCAGACATCATCATCATTGTTAAGGTCCAACAACATGGACCTTGAATATATAAGTGTAATGGAAATTTCTACCCAGTTTTACATACTGCTTTAACTCATGGTTTTGATCCCTTGAAAATATTCAGCAGAGAAAAATAATTTTGTATCCCTGCAAATATTTAACAAATATTACAGCATTCCCTGGAATATGAGCACAACACTGGTTTCTTGTCTTCTCTTTATTTGGGATAGGACGGACAACAGATGAAACATAATGACTGTCTTATATGTATGTTGCATTTGCTGATTTTATTACATTTACTTTTAGAGAGTCTCCTAAATAGCTGTGTTATCAAACATATCCCGGAGAAACTTGCCCTTAGACCTGCTAGCATAGTAATGCTTTCTCTAAGCCAACAGCATAAGCCTGCATTTATTACACAATAGTTTTTCAGCTATTATTCCATAGTGAGAAGACTGGCAGTGGTCAGTAAAAGATCTAACTCTGCTGAGAATATTTTAACTGCAGGTATGTTCATATTGGAGGCAATGAAAAGAACAGCAGTGTAAATTAAAATGGCTTTAAAATAATGAATCCTGATAACAGAATAGCCACCACAGGAAGTAAAACAGACATGAAACAAGGTAAATAAACATGTGCTGTAATTTCATTGTGGATCTAGACAATGGCATTTAACACAGGTTTATCATCTATATTTGCTGTGATGCCTAATTTTAAGAGAGCTTATAGTGTTCATAGAGTAAGATACAGCTCTCTAGTACGCAGACAACAGGACCCAGAACCTAGCAGCACTGAACAGTTGTCAGTAGGTGATAGGAATTCTTCATTGCTCTGTCAGATTTTGGGACCTCAATCCACATTGCCTGTGCATAGTAGTCTGTCTAAATGCACCCTTTTGGTTAATTCAGTCTGCGCAGGATAGACTTGTGTTGTAGTGGAATAAGGAAAAGGAAAGATGGAAGATATTTTCATCTCATCTCAGTAATTGGAAGGAAAATTTCTCATTCTTTTTGGGAGATAAAAAGAGGAAAGTCTTGGAGTAACATCTCCACAGCTATTTGTGGTAGACTTGTCATTAATGTTGAGTTTCTCCTCATAGGTTCACAATTTCTTTAAAAACATTTTCTATCTTTGGCATTACAGCGTAACTTCTAGAGTATTGTGGCTATATGTCACACCAAAATCTGTTCCTTTTCCATAATCAGCATTTATTGAAATACTTAGCTGTGTTAATGGCATTAGGTCTTTCCTATTTTCCGGTGAAAATATAACAACAGTGAATTCTCACAGTGAATTCCTGCTCTGAGTTAGTGTCCACTTTGAATCCCCATCCTTGTAGGGAGTCTATTTAATGTCAGACACCATCTGCTGCCCTTTAAAGGGCAAGAAATCTGCAATGTAAGTTTACCACTTTTGATTTTTTATTCTGTCCTGTGTTAGAGGATTCATGAAGATTCACTGCAAATGCAGAGAAAGGAAAGTTGTATTTATACCCTTATTAGGCGTATTTATAATGCCATTTTGCTTAGCTGGCAGAGATGAACAGTTTCTCATAATTTATCCAACTGGCTAATTGTGCAAGTGCAGTACATGTGCTTTCTCTTCTGAGGAGCTATGGGTGGGTGCTTCGAGCGAAATGTTGTGCTTGCTGGCATTGCACAAAGAATGATTTCAGCAGTAGTCTAACAAGTCTGACTCACAATTTGGCAGTGAAGTTTATTTTAGTACAACATTGTTTTCAGAGGGCTATAATTATGAGTCAGACAATAGTTTTGTTCGAAGCTTTTCCAGTGATTTATGACCTCCCAAAAATTACTTTCTCACCTGGAATTTTCCTGCTTGCTCTTCATCAAAAGTGATTATTTTTAATGAGAAAACTGAAAGATAATATATTCAAATTATTTTAGTTATATGAGCATAATAAAAAAAGTTTATCCTGCCATTAAAAAAGAAAACTTTTTAAAGCTGGAACCCTTTGAAAAGCTGGATATATTTTTTTCACTAGGAATGTTTTCTTCAAGATTCAACATTTACGGTTGAAGCAAGTGTAGCCTTGAATGAAAGGTTTGACATAGATGTAATTGTTTAATATTAATGCATTTCCTTACTTGTCTTCTTTAGGACTATCACAGAATTTGCCAGTAGAAAAAAAGAAAAAGGTGAAGAAGAAAAGACAAATTCCATGTCATTAGCAAAATTTAGCTCTTCTGCATGGCAGTTCAGCCACCATGCAAATAAAGACCACAAATTCTCATCCCACTGAAGACAGGACAAATGATCAGTTCTGGAAAAAAAAAAAAAAAAGATCCTTCAGTAAAAACCCACAACAGATCCTATCACAAAGACAACAAAAGATCACAAAGACAATGAAAGGACACAAAGAGAGTCAAGTCATACAGCTGGTAGTAAAATATGATTAAGTAGGGAACCTCAGAAGAATAGCAGGTCATAAGTTGACATTAAAACTCTTTTTTTTCATAAAGTATAAACCACGAGTTAATAATTGAAAATCTAGAACCCATACAGGTCTTCAATTAAATTATTTTTCTCTCTCAATTTATGGAAATGAAATCTGGAAATCCACTATAGTGACCGGTAGGCCTCTAGAAGCATTAAAAAGGAAGTGGCTGAGAGAAGCAAATAGTATTAAATGGAATAAATTCATAACATGACAGGACCAGTCAGAAAGGCCAACATTTGTGTTTCTCTTAAGTTATCTTTAAAAGAAGATGAAAGTATCTGAGATATGCCTTAAAAATGGTGGATATACCATAAGGCAATTGAAGGAATATGTAAATAGATCTGAGTAAGACCCATTCATTGAGAAAGAAACCTAGCAGCAGAGAGGAAGTGCTAGGAACAGTCCATCTGAGAAATAATTTTGTTAATAGCTCTGAAAAACTTTTGGAAGCCTGGAAATAGTTCAAAGTCTGGTTTAATTTTGCTTCCTTTTTAAAATTCATGTATTCCTTCATGTTACTTGTGTAGGTTTTCTTGAATATAGTTTCCAATTTCTTAGTCAAGTGTTAAAAATTAATACAATTTATGAGGTACAGCAAATTTTAATAAGCATAACTGAACTCAGTGCTGTCAAAGGAAAAACCATGTTAGACTGGTCTCTTGCTGACAACATACTGGTTTGGAAAACAACTGCCTTACCATGTTAGTAAGATATTTTAATACAGGGTCTATTACATTAATAATAATTACAACATTAACACTTTTTGGAGGTTAGGGAAAACAGTCAAAGGCAGTTGTATTTTTTTCAGTACTGACAGATGATACTAACACATTGAAATTCTGATTTTCTTGTTCTGCAGCAGATTTGCCTCTTACTCTGTTGAACCCATGCTTTCAGCTTTCTCGTCCAAGGTCATGTACCAAGAAACCCTGAACACATCCTTTGCTGACAAGCCAATTAGGGCTGAACTTCTGGTACAATGTTAAATACTCTCAACTTCCAATAAAAGGCATGCAGGTTTACACATTCATTGATTACAAAGCCAGACAGTACCTTTGTAGTTATCTTGTCTGACTGTCTCCACTCTGTGGTGTATGAGGCTTCCTTTAATTACTATGAAAACTTGAGTATATTTTCAGAACAACATCTGGGCTTAGCCTAAATATGTCAAGGATGGAAAACCCATCCTAATTTTTTGGAGTTGCTCCAACTGTTAATCATTCTTCCTTTTAAAATGTTATGCCTACTTGTATAATATTATCTAGTTTGAATCTTCAGGCTTTGGTTCATGTTGTCTCCTTATATGTCAGTACTAACCAAATCATACCTCTTCTTTCTTTCTGATGAGAGATTGGTCTTTTGTAGTCTTTCACGAGAAGGTGTGTTTTTTGACATTTTAAGGACTTCTCAATTTTTCAGCACTGCTGTATATGAGAGGCACAAGATTCACGTCTTTGTGCAAACTTTTCCTAGGCAGTTTGTAGGGTCTCCCATGGGTAGTTAAAAGGCTTCACTTTCTATTAGAACAACAGCAATTGCTTCAATTCTGACTTCTCATCCAGAACTCTAAAACTGCACTGGGGCATACCACTGATAAAAATAATCCTACTCTCATACAGACTATTATGAAGTACAATATGTTTTAGACTATGAAAAATGCACTGGTTAAAACGATGATGATCAGCATAGTTTTTTAGTGTGTTTATCTAAATAGGACTACCACTCAATAACACTATCACTGAAAAAAAAAAGAAAATGTTTTGTCCATATTTTAACAAAGGGTAGGGCTTGGCTTGAATTTAAATGTTTTTCAGTTTATAAGCTTCCATGTTATTATGAGTTATTGTAATGCTTGCATTAAAATTATCAATATATTTCAGCATTTCTAAGGATCACATGTCTTAAAAATGTTTTAAGGGTTGTGTATTGCTAAAATCTTTATTTTTATGTATACAACTTAGCAAAATGACATACTTATGTTTGTTTTATTTACTAGTGTTTAAAGACAACTACTTAATTTAATCTGCATTTTTAATTAAGCAGTTATTCCACAGTAATGACAGACTGTTGAGATTTCAGTAGCTGTTTGTTTAAAAGAATCATGAAGAAAAATACACTGATTACAAGAATGTCTATGATACAGGATGCAAAGACGTGCTTTTTGGGGAAGAGTCTTCTGTAGCACAGTTCTTATATATGACAGCAACTTGGATTAATATATGCCTACTGCTAATAGACATTCTGTTCTCAAATTTGTGGTTGAATACCCAGATGCTTGGGTTGCTTCCCTGATGACCAAGGTGAGAACTGATTTGTAAGACTGCAATTATTGATATTTCAGACCTTTGTCCAACCCTTATTTTGATGTGTTTTCTCTAAGAAACAAGACAGCTAGAATACATCAGTTGTAAGACTACTAACTGCAGAGAAGCTGGATCAAGGCCTTGGTCACAGCTGGAGTGAAAGATGGGAATCACTGTTTTAAATATATTTGAAATACTTGATTGCATGTCACGCACGTAATGGGTGAGGTTGGAAGCTGTCTATGGAGACTGTTGAGTCCAACCCCCTGCTCAAAGTAGGGTTATCTAGAGCACGTTGCTCGGGGCCATATCCAGCTAAGTTTAAAATATCCACGGACAGAGACTCCACAACCTCTTTGGGTAACCTGTTGTAGGGTTTGACCACCCTGACAGTAAAAAGATTTTTTGTTTTTAATTTAAATGGAATGTTTTTTACTTGTCTCTTTATTTATTTGGTTTGCTCTTTGTTTTCTGAACAATGATGGAAATATCTCATCTTGCTAAGTAGAACCAGAAAGGACCTCAAGAGATAAATTTTAGCATCTTCAAAGCAAGCTAAATTCTGCTTAAATTGTTCCTGATAGATATTAGTCTAAACAATTTTTATTTTTTTTTCAAAAATTCTCCAGTCATGAAGATTTTACAGTCTTAGGCAATGTGTTCCAGTGCTTCATGGTCTTACCTCTGAGAAACTTTTCCTGATGCTTAAGGTTATCTCACTTACTGTGGTTAGCCCAGCACTTCTTGTCTGTTTCACAGGGCCATGGAGAAACTTAGTTAGTTGTGGACAAATTCTGCATATTTTAAGACTGTTCTGTTGATCCTGTCAGTCTTCCCTTGGCTATATCAATGCAGTTCTCAGTCTTCCCTCCTATGTCATCTTTCCTAAGCCTCTCATCACCCAAGACACTCTTCTTTGAGCTTTATTTTCTGAAGGAGTCATGTCTTTCTTCAGGTACTATGCAGCATACAACATGGCACTCCAGCTGAAGCCATACTGGTAATAAATAGAACAATGTTTTCAACTGTCCTGCACATAATGCTTTGGTTTACTCTTCTTGTGTGCATGCGTTTCATATGCTATTCATTCATGTGCATTTAGTTTAATTTAGGTTAGCATTGGGCAATGTAAAATACAAATGCAAGCAATTGTGTATGCAGAATGCCTGTTATTCTGTGTAAATGCAGTTTTAGAGTTTTCCATTATTTCCGCAATTGATATATGGCTTACAATTTCTATGTAATCAAACTTAGCAAAAGTACTTGTATTCACAGGGTGTTTGGACTTCAAAAAGTCTGGGGACAGGTGATCTCTTGTGGATAGATTGTGATTGAACGCTGGTTGCTAAGTGACTCGTGTTTAGTCCTCATGGGCTATTAAGTGTAAAACTTTCTTGTGCATTTAAATAGAGCAGTAGAGATTTGCTTATCAAATAAGACCTGCAAGAGAAGCTTGCAAGCAGTGGTGTTCCTTAGTTTGAAGAAAACTGAGGGGAAACATTTACAAGTATGGAAAAGAGTATTAAATGGGGTACAAGCTAATCAGTGCAATTACTTTAATCAGTCCTTAAGGATAGATCAAAAATAAAGAACTAATCTGCAAATATTGAGAAATTTAATTGAAGTATGCAGATTAACTAATAAGAACAGTATTGCTGGATGAATTGCTTAGAGTCAGTTTTTTATCTGATTAGGTCTTTTCTTTTTAACACCTTGCCTATAAAATGGTTCAGAGAAGTCTCTTGGTTTTTTCTAACATTTTCAGAGACAGGAATGATCCTAAACAAGGGAGTTTTCTAGCATGTAGAGTGTGATTTTTCCTTGCTGTGTGATCTGACTAATTGTTGGCAGACGTGGAGAAAGATCCTGAAAATTTTATTTGTGGTTGTATTATTAAATAACATTCATGTTGATAATGCGGGATGAAAACATTTCTTCTGTTATATTGTTAGAGAGCTGAGAAAAAACTTATGTCTTGTTTGATGTAGAAAAGTAAAAGATTCAGTGCTTCATGATGGGTAAATCATAGTCGATGAAAGAGAATGAGGCAAAAGGGAAATACTCACAAGTCAGTAGACATTTTTTAGGGGCTCCCATGGTGTTCCCAGATTGCGTGCACACTGAGACTCACCTGCATTTTTTGAAGTATAGTCTTATAGTAGGTCTTCTTGAAGCTGTCTGATTTTTCTCTCTCTGGTCCTCTCTTCAGACTTTCAATACCGTCCTTCCAAGCTTTCTAACTGCTGATGCCTAGACACTACTTCCCCCTATACAAGTGGATACATATTTAAGTTAATTGGAGGCACTTCTTGTCTGGTCTGAATTGCTCCGTCGCCAGTGCTGCAAATAGGCAGGAATTTTTTTTGGGGTGGTAGTTTGTCTTCTTTGGAAGGTTAGGCATGTTGGTTTTCATCTGCTTTTTGAATATGAAGTTTTTATTCTGTTTTGCTTCAAAGAAATCCCCCAGAGTAAAGTAATGACAGATGCAGCTCAGGTAAAACTGGTATTCAGTCCCAATGTAACGATTCTTTGATGCTTTATATGTGGACTGAGAGAACATTGGTTAAGTATTATTGCAGGAAAATGTAAAAATCAGTCTGTAACACTGAGTACATCACTTGGAAAATAGCAGCTAATTGTCACTCAGTGTAATCTGAATTGGTTAAACACTTTTACCAATCCCAAGTCAAACCACCAGGTACTTAATTTCTAAACTACAACAATGTATCTTCTCTCACTCCCAAAAAACATATTTTGATAAAAGTGAGGTAATAATTTTAATTCCAGGTTAAGAACTCGCATAGGAGAAAGCACTCTCTCACAGGAGAGAGCAAATATGCTCAAAAGAGGCAGCTCAGCTGTCGTGGTTTATAAAGCCACAGGGATAGTTTTTGTTAAACACCTGGTGGCCTGAGGCAGGGACAGGAAGGGTTTCACTCACTACTTAGGGTCACAGGCAAGAGACCGACATGACTTGTGAAGAACAAAAAAAACCAATTGAATTTATTAACTATTTACAACAAGAAGCAAGATACTGAGAGAGAGAAAAAACACATCTTAGAAAGGCACTTCTCCCCCACCCCTCCCTTCTGCCCAAAGGCTTTGTTCTGCACCTTCTCCTCCCCCCAGTGGCGCAGGGGGGCAGGGAATGGGGGGTGCAGTCAGTCCACCGCTCCTTCCTCCTCAGGGGAGGGCTCCTCACAGTCTTTCCCGGCTGCAATGTGGGGTCCCTTCTCACAGGAGAGTCCTTCTCAAGAGCTGCTCTGGCGTGAGTCCTTTTCCAAATAGGGCCACAGTCCCCTGACAACTTCCCGGCTCTGGCGTGGGCTTCTCCATAGTTCCAACGTGGGGTCCTCCACAGCTGCATCTTCTCATGGGCTGCACCAAGGGACAAACCGTCTGTCACCATGAATCTTCACCAAGCTGCAGGGGAAGTGATGGAAGTTCTCTCTCCTTCTTGCTCTCTCTCCCTCTCTGACCCAAGTGTCGTGTGGGCCTTTCATCTCAAAATCCTGCTTCTCTCTCTG
>NW_010109892.1:0-18942 GCF_000699245.1 Pterocles gutturalis
AAAGGTGGTACAGGGGATGACTACATAGTGTGATGACTTGGGGGAGAGGGAGAGAGAGAGAGAGCATGCTTCTCTTGGGGAAAACACAAATAATCCTATTTTTTCCTGTAAAGTAAATAGATCCATGCCATTAGAAAGACTTTCTGGGGCCTTTCTCACAGATGAAGAAACTGTGAAATGCTGCAGCAAGAAAAGTGGTAGTACTGTCCTTATCGGTATAAGGAGCATCAAGTGACCCGAAAAGAGACAGGCTTTCTTTTCGCCACTCTAATGGTACCGCTGGACAAGCAGTAAGGCCCAATCCAAATGAAATCTTCCCTGGCTTACAGTGAGCTATGGACAAGGCTGTTGTCGTAAGGAGAAAATATATAAATACTCTTCTTTTTTTCTAAAAAAAAAAAAAAAATCGAAAAACAAACCTGAATCTGATCGCATACTTCTGCTGCAACACAGAAGAAAATTTCATGAGAATTTAATCCTTCAGTCTTGAGCTTCCTGCGGGGCAGCTGGCTTGGGCTCCTTCACAGAGACAGGGGAAGCAGTGGGTGATGGAAGGGTTTCCAGTTAGCACTGGCACACTCCACAAAGCAGAGAAGGTATAGAAATGGAGAAACAAGACATAAATTAATAATTAAAAATAACCTACCTTCACCAGTAACAACAGAGAAAATACTTTCCATGCTGTGTAAGTAATACATCAACATTTACCCTGATTAAAATTTGATAAACTACTAACTTCCCTGTGTTCTGATAGGAAGGCTGGGGCCCAAGATAAAGCAGTGTCATGCTGGGGAGGACAAACACCCTAGCATCCAATAAACTTTTTATGCATTTATTTTGTTAAGACTGATTCCCGTTTCCTTTGTAACTCTTTGTTTATTAATGAGTTGACTCATCCAACATCCAGCAGCTTGTTTCCACAGCAGAGAGATGGATTTGCACCCTCGCCAAGTGGAGTCAGAGACAGAGATAACAGCCAGCAACAACAATAGTCTTCCCCGGTCCATTTGCCAAGAACAATTGGCAGAAAGGATTCAGGGAGTAACTTATCACCAGCGCAGGGAGAGGCTGAAGCTCTGGAAGCAGAGGGTTGCCGCTTGCCTGCCACAGATAAACAGCAGGATGCGACCAAGAGCCAAGCTCACCTTGCAGGCTTTACCTGTGGAGGAGGAGGAGGCAGCCATCCATCAGTTACTATAAAGCTCTGCGACAACCAGCCAGTTGTTTTAAGTAGCCCACGACACTGCAGACTGATGCAGCAGGCTCTTTCCAGGTGCCAAGTCCACACTGACAAAAACCTGAAGGTAGTTTGGTCCTGAGGTATGTTTTGTTTGTGAATGCATGTGCGTCCTTGAACTGGTTAAGCTGTTCTCCTGGTGTGACGGGCTGTTCCAATGATGGGATGACGTTCTCCTCGGATGATGTGCTGTATTTTTAAACATGGGCGAGTCATCAGGTCCTGCACTATGGGTGGTACAAAATCTGCTCACAACGGTTCGTATGTGATATTTCAACCTGCTTCTCTCAAGTCATATTCTTCAAAGTGGTGAGCACCTCCTCATATCAGCTCAGCTGCATTTGATCTTGATGGCTCTTTTGCTTGAGAGAAAAATATGAGAACACCTACGGCAAATTCTCTTAAAAAAAAATATATCAAAGTTTGACCTTGTGACTGCATCGTGGTTCTCTCTGAGAGAATGTGCCCCTGCTAGTGAGTCAAATAAATTCCTACCTCACAAACATCATAACTCTGACAGTTACAGCTGTGCAGCTGTTATTTGCAAGGACCCAGCAGACATCTTATTAAATAGCATTTTGAATCTAATTAAAACACCCATGAAGATAGAATTCTATGTGACACAAAGCTCATTACGGTTAATGAAATATGACTCAATATATTTAATTTAACAAAAGAATATAGCCAAATTGGGGGTTTAGAGTGGGGAGCAGCAGGAAATGTTATGTTCTGGATTGTCTACTGCAGCTGGCCTTCATACTGTTAAACCCCCTTCAGATTAAGGAGAAATTAAAGCCTGTTGATTTGCTCTGCATTTCTTTATAAACTTTACCCAAGTTTATTTTTTTTTCATGATGTAACTCAATGTCAGAAACCATCTTCCCAGTCTGGCTTAGTAGAGCTAATTTGTTGTTATTCTTTCCTGTCCCCCATCTATACAGGCAGATCGCATTGAGATCCTTCCATCTCTTTTTCAGTGAATCTGTCTTTTCCATACCTTCAGCCAAACCTCTCATTTGAGCTTTTATTTTACCATGTGTTGCTCTTGAGCTCTTGCAACATGCTCTTTGCAGGTGTCAGAGAGACACATGCTTTCCCCCAAAAAACAGGTGTTAAATTCAAACTTTGCTGTTATTTGTTTGATCGTCCTGCTTCTCACTTTAGATCTCAGAGCTGGCTTCCACGTAGCGTCATATCCAATTTAAGACTCTAGTTCCCTCAATGCAAGGACACAAAATTGCTGTTGCTTTTTAAACTTTAAGTTTCCTGGTATTTTGAATTCTAAAGTTAGGCCTTACTGAGACATTATTTTTGTTTCACAACAGAAAGGAGAGGGGTAAAAAAACAACACAGAAACTTCTTGCCATAAAATTTTTCAGAACCACTAAAGCAAGAGATGAGAAAGTTACTGATTTCCGAGGTATACCTGAGTTCAGGGTGGCAAAGTAATGATTTCCTGTGAATCAACAATATTATTATAAAATTTGAACATCCAAAATGTACTTATGCTGTAATCTTTGTCCATGAGCCCATTTCAACCTCCTTATCTTCTCCCTCCCACTTTATCCCATCACATCTAAAGTTAGACTGTTAGCACTAGAAGAGACCACACCTTTCCCATATCTTTCTTTTTTTTTTCTTAAACTTAGCCCACTTTTGCTCACTCTGTAAATAAATAATAGTCAGTGTGGTGCCAGAGAAGAAAAGGAAAAAGATACATTGGCTCACAAAGCAAAATAAGAAATCGACAAACTTAAAAATAAATATTTTCCTTAGAAAATGCAACCACTCTTGGGAGACATCAACACATTCCCTGTTCTGTGAAATAAATCAATCTCCTTCTGTAGTGCCCCTGTTCCTGTCTAAAGAGCCTGCCATGATGTGCAAGGACGGTTGGGGCACCCCAATGCCCAGGCAGACCAGCGCCTGGGCTGTTGGCTGAGCATCCCCTTGCAAGCTGCCAGCAGGTGGTGGCTGCAGGGCCAAGGCTGGAGATGCTCCATGGGCTGCCAAAACCTCAGGTGGGCACCGGGAGCTTGGCAGCAGCCCCCATCCTATGTTACTTGTTGGTATGGTGCCGTTCCCTCATGCTGGGTGTTTGCCAGCAGGATTAGAGCCCTGATGGGCGAGGGTATGCACTGCTGGGTCAGCACAAGAGGAAAGGGAGGAGCAGAGGTGAGCACGAGTGGTGGGGCCAGGAGCTGCTCACATCAGCGTGACTTTCTACTTCCCTCGGTGTGGTAAGTGGTGGTTGAGTGTGTTTGTCCCCAGTGTTAGCCCAGAGTCAACATGTCACCAACATTTAAAAATCCATTAGTATTAATTCCCCTTAAGATATTGGGGTTTTCAGCCCACAATTTTACTTTGTGTTTCCAAACATTCAAGCCATATAAGGGTTAGTAGTGCTGCAAGTTGTTTGGTGTTTGATGTAAAATAAGTGTTTTTATTTTAACAATGTGCTATCAAATCGATTTGCCTGTTGAGTTCTCACTGTCTCTTTCCTGCCTGTCTAGTATCTCCTTAACCCTCCTTTTTGCTGTGTCATATTAAGCTTGCCTGAGATTCAGTTCTGCTTTTCATTCTGATGCTGTTTTTTTCACAAGGATTTGATGAAACATGGTTCTCCATCCATCTGATGTAAAGGTAATATAAGGCTGAATGTTATCTACTTCTTTAAAGTGTTGTAGATTTCTTGTCTTATCAGTAACAAAATACAGATAAGGAATGTGAACTACATTGGATTCCCAAGAAAAATGTAGGGGGGTGAGGAAGTTAAACACCTTCTATGAGATCAGAAGGGGGCATTGCCATAAATGTCTTTTTAAAAAGATGTCAAAATATATGGCCACTTCAGCTGCAGCGTGACTGTGTAGGAGCGTCTGATCTGGAAAGGTCAAGAAACACCAGTCAGTCCAGACTAACAGTAGGAAGGAGGAGGAGTTTTCAGGATGGAGGAGATTTATTTGGAAGCGCAGTGCCAAGACTGGCAGTTGTTTCCACTGCAGCCATGATCACTAGGCATATTGGACTATGATGTATCATTTCTCCACCTATACTTTCAGGACACGTTTGTCAACTGATAGTACTTTTTATCCTTTCAGAAGTTACTGTGTTACATGCACACACCCAGCAAGAGAGAGTTTTCTCAAAGAGCCTGAGGGATTCTTCCTACCACTGCTGGCATTAGCAGCTCCCTGGTGTTGGAGTTGTGGGTGGATGTACCCTCAGCGAATCTTCCACTTGAACCCTCAACTGCTTCTTTTAGGGTTGCTTTTTCATGTACAGCAATAATGTTAGCTCAAAGAGGACCCTAAGGAGTCAGGTCATCTTTCACCAAGCCCTTTCTCACCAGAAATGAGTTAAAACCACACTCAAAATGTGTATCTGGTAGCTATGGCATGTAGTAGCCTTTCTTTTTCCACAGAGTAAAGGACTCTAGAAATCGGGTAACACAACTCTCTTTTCACTTCCTCTCTCCATGGGCAGATGCAGCTGTTTGTGGCTTTTTCTCCCCTCCCTGGCGTGTTAACCTGTTAGCACTTGGCAGATGCACCTGGCAGGTGTTCCTGAGACCGCGGAGCGAACAGCACTGACCTGCTTGCTGCAGTGCTTGCAGAGGAGCACCTGATGATGTTTCAAAATAGCATTTGAAAGTGGCAAAGGCAAATAACCCTTCCTTCAGCTACAAAACAAGACCTCCTCTAATTTAATCCAGCTCTGAAGGTTTTAATCTGTCCCCTAACAGACCCAAACAGATCAGAGAACTAGAGATCTATGAGATCTCTTAACTTTTCAACAAATACTGCTCTTCTGAGCTGCCTGTGGAAAATTCTTTCCTATTAATAACTAAATACACTCGTGAAAAAGCAATTTTCTTTCTTGATGCAGAGAACAGGTTTCCCAAGTTTCAGGCAGGATGTATACAGAGCACCAGGAGAGCCCCCAGCAAAACAAAGCCATGTGTGGGATGGCAGCTTGGTTTGGAAAGATGGTTCAGAAGGTGGTGAATGGAAGCTGCTGAAACATCAGCTTGAATTTGGCTTCATCTCACAGAGCTTTGCCTTTCATTCAGGGAGGACTTCTGTTTGTAAACTGTGAGTGGTCCAGCACTGGAAGGATACTGGTTTAGGGCATTAAAAGGTGTTTAGTTATTGCCATTGACTCAGCACAAGAATAACCTGTCTCCATCGTTGTAATGTTCCAAGAAATGTGTGATCTAGCACCCTGATAAGATGATGGGGAGGCCAGTGTCGTGGTTGCATTTCTGACACTGGCCTTACACAGTTGCTGTGGTTCCCTAGTACATGAGCATCCAAGGAGGAGAGATACAGACCTCAAATGTCTCCCTCACCTCTGAAGAGATGAGATCCCCAGTGCCAGGACTGCATTCACAGGGTACTCTTGCAAATGCCCATTGTGGGTGTCTCAGGGCTGCATGCTTCTCCCAGGCTGCCTTGTGGGGTGGAAAAGAAAAAGGCTGCGAGGAGCGAGGAAGACTTTGATTTTTCTGCAGGTGTTGTTCTGTGACACCACTGCGGAGTTCAGCTTCTGATAGAGTTTTTACTAGGTCAGCCTAAGACTCGACATACCAGCCTTATCCTTCACCTCGCTTTCCAGGGCATAAAGGCAGAGAATGATTTTTCACCCCTGGAAGCAGCTTTCATTAGTTAACATTTGAAAATGTACTAAAGTTTAAAAATAATTACAAGAAAGATTTTTAGTTATCCTTTATGGAAATAAACTTTTGTGGCCAGTGCTTTTCTCTCTTGAATATTAACACAATTGTAGTATATCTCTGTATATTTATGTATCTAGATAGATAGGTAAATATTAAGATATATATATATATCAATATACCTGAAGAAGTACTCTGCTGAAGTCCATTAAATCAGATATTCCAAGTGTCTGATAATTAAAAATATTCCATTAATTTAAATACATACACTTGTCTGAATAATTTTAGTTAATGTATAACTTTGGCTGATTGAGGTTCCTTCTCTACTCCTCACTGGTTTAAGTGTCATGTGCAAATTTTGCCACCTTACAATTCGTTTTTCCAGGCCATCAACTTAAAAGTCCCATCTGGAGGCTTTGCAATCTTAACTCATCCTAGCTCTCCATGTTTTGCCAGTAGCTTGCATTGTTTGTCGCTTTACATTACAGTTTGTAGCAGCGTGTGAGGCTCTGGCCATGGAGCATGGCAGGTCTGTGCCACGTGCCGAGCATACGCAGACACGCAGGCGAACACCTCTGTCCATTGACCGCTCCGTTCTTCTGTGGCTTTGAATTTTCTCAATCTCTTTGTTTGTTAGTTTCTGATTCAAGACAACATTATTTTTCTTCTTCCTCTGTCACTGGCTAGTGTCTTCCATAGTCCACTGAGAGTGATTTCTGTCAAAGCTTTTTTCAAAATCCAAGTACCTGGTATGAACTGATTCCCTTCTCTTTTTATCCCTGTTTCTTTGACAAAGATAGAAAATTGTTCCTCCATCTGACCTTTCTACCTACTGTTTTAGTGATGGTCAGTGACTGGAAAAGCAATGTCTTAAGGCATGTGGTATATCAGAGAGGTGCCTCGTAAGAATGGTTATAAAGATGCAATATTGCACAGTATTACCATGTAAAATTAATAGCTTACACCCTAAGACCAGGTCCATTTGCTTCAGCGCTTCAGGCATGTCACTGGGAGAAATGAGGTGTGTGAATGCCCATCCCCTTCTTCTCGGTGTCTCACTTTGAACAAACACTGAAGATGTAAGCAGCTGGAGGCAGTGCGGTACCTCTAAAGATGGGAGTGACACAAAGCCCTTGATTTCAGTCTGTCTCCTCCAACTCTGTAGAAGTTTGAATATCCATCTGAAATTTATGACTTGGGTTCCAATCAGTAGTAAACGTAGTCCAACGGTAGTAATTGTACCCAAATGGTAAGTCTCCTTTCACCACCAGATTCTGAGCACGCAAAGGCTCTCAAGAGCACTGTAATAAAGTCAACAACGGGTGTTGACTTATGGAGCTGCATCAAGGAGCTGTACTTCCTTCTTCTGGTATCTGAGCTCTATCAGCAAACAGAGGTCCCAAGCCAGATGGCATTGTGACGACACACGTTAATACTAATAACAGATATTAAAAAGCTTATTTTTCAGCATGATTTCTCATAATTATATTGTTTTAAATCTATGTTTTGATCTTTCTCTGCACAGTAAGGATGTTCAAGTAGAGTTGTGTGACAGCTGTAACCTCACCATAGTTTGTGTGGATATGTTACAAGGAACAGGAAACAACAAAGTTAGAGTAAAGCAAAAGTTAATCATATGCTAGAAGTTGTTCCCATATTTGCTAGCTGGAGTGCTCAGTATAACATATTTACTACTTATGATATCTTTTTCCCAAAGTAATTTGCAAGTATTCAAAAATTAATTCTCACATCACTCATACAAATTGAGTATAAATTTCTTTTCCAGGGGGAAACAGAGCCAGCGAAGCAAAAGTACAGACTTGTCACTGTCCAGTGACTCATCAGAAAGGTTTACTACCTGGCAGCACTGAAGGCTCCAGTTCGGATACTTCGGCCGATGACGACTGAGGTAGGCTTGGGCAGGCAGGGCATGTCCACCGAGAGTGCTGGAGGCTCAAGTCAGCACTTGAAAAGCAGGATCTTCCATTGGAAAATAACTCCCATTTCTAAACAAGCTCTATGTACACAGCCTTATCTGGAGAACCCCCTATTGCCTCCACTTTGAGATAACAGAGAAATGAGCCACAGGCAGGAGCACATTTCAGCAGATGAAACAAATGGCCTTGTCACAGGTGCTGCCCACTCGAGAGGATCTGCTGTGCAGCAAACAGGATCCAGAGCCTGCAAACATCTGGGATGGGTGGCCTGTGCATTCCCTGAGGTACAGCCGAAAGGTCCTTCTGTTCTCGTGGTACTTACACCTACCTGCTGGTATTACAGTTGTTTCAGGCAGCCTGCATTCTCATTCACACATGAAGGAAAAAGGTGATTTCATGGATTGGTTTATGTCCTTTCATTTTAATGTGGTTAATTGGAAGTCAGAGATTCCTCTTTCGCTGAAAGCTTCTGCAGGTCCTAGAACCAGGTATATATTTCCAAGCAAAGAAAGGCTGTCACATGGGTCTTTAAGTTGAAATATTCCTTGACACATAAGCCAGAATGGGGAACGTTTGTCACTTCTTCCTGGTTGTTTTCCATGCAATACATGCATACTCTGTAGGAAGGAGACACAATTTTGTTCTTTGCTTGAGTTATTTCAAATTTACACCAGAACTGGAACAAAATATATGCAGAATGGATTCATACATCTGAACTAAGCGTCACACTGACTAAATGTCGAGTGAACAACTGCTGCATCTTAACCCTGGGTTTCCTCTCTCTCCTGCTCCTATCATGCAAAGGATGCTTAGCCTTTGCTCGTTATTATCGTAAGGTAAATAAGAGAGCAGTGTAAAACTACAAGACACTGTTTCAAAGTTGAGTTAGTCTTCCGGAAGAATTCAGTATTTCTTGAAGATTACATGGTAATTTGGATAAAAAGTATATCCACTTTGCAGGGCACCTTGCTGGTTCGAGAGAAAATGTGCTTTCCTCCTTTACTAGAGGATGAGACACATGCCTGGTTTACACTGCCTCACGTGCCCTGTGCCAGCGGGAATGATGGTTAAATGCCTACCTTGTATTATTGATTTAGTGATATGATCTGTTTGCTATCACAGGCTCCACGTAGCACTTTGTACACATGAAAAGCAAGTACTTACGGCTCAGCTTCTGTCGTTTGCAGAGGTTGAGAGGTCTTTGGTGTAAAAGAAAGTCAGACTCTGAGTCAATTGCCAGTAGTGAGTACATTAAATCATCGATCAGTATAAATAATACAAGTTTAGTAAGCAATATGTGCAGATAAATACATTCTTAATATCACTAAAAATTAGTAAGATTCTCCCCCTTCCCTTTCTCAAGCAGGAAGATGAGTAGCAGAATCCATGGAATAAAGGCACTTTATTTACCTGGAAGTTTTGTAGAGAATGAAGCCTCAGAGGGGTGGAATAAAAGGCACTTTATTTACCCAGGTAAGTTTTGTAGAGAATGAAGCCTCAGAGGGGTGTTTGCTGGTGACTGACTGTCTTGAAGAGAAATCTTATGACCCCCAACAGAGTGCAAGGAACTGACAGCAGCCCCTCGTGAAGGGTTTTCCATTAGGACTAGGCTTGTGGTGGGTTATGCCACTGGCTGAATGCTCCCTGGCAATCCCTGGTACCCCCTTGTTTCATAGCGGTGGATCCAATGGCATGTTCTTCTGCATGAAATGGAGGAAGAAGCCCTGGTACCCCCTTGTTTCACAGCGGTGGATCCAATGACATGTTCTTCTGCATGAAATGGAGGAAGAAAACAGATTAAACTGTTCAAAGGTTGGTGGTACAATGTTCTGAGCTGTCAGTGACTCTGCTGCTCCAGCCTCTTTGCAAGCTGCTAACCTTTTCCTGCAGGATGCCACACTGGAGCCTATATACCTCAGTGACCACTCCAGCGTTATGCCCAGGTAATTGATTGGCTTTCCTTTGTTTTCAGAACATTCCTCATCTCTCTTGAGGAAGAATTCATTGCCATAGATCTGTCTGGGAAGAGGAAAAGAAGACAAATATGCAGTTGTAGAGTGGCTGCCCTTGTGTGGTTGGCTGCTTAAGGTTTCTATAAAATGCAAGTTGTTCAAAATGCATTGAACTGTAGCTACCTAATTATAAGATTTTACATCATTTTCTGCATGTAGAGCTTTATCAAATTGTGCTCAAACTCACAATAGAAAATTTTTATTTAATATTTTTTATTAGTAGGCACACATACAGTCTATCTATATCTCAGTGAGATGGCAACCAAGGAAGGGCAGTTTGCTTTTTATCACATAGACTGAGTCTTCACAGAAAAATGACCATGTTTAGTTTTGTTGAACTGTTTGAGGTACTCGCACTTTTCATTGAGAATACAAGCACGGATAATCAATTTCTCCCTGGCTGAATGCTAAAGCTACAGTCACTGATTTGGTCATATTTACCCAAGGATTAGATCAGAAATACAGGTACCCAATACTTTTCTAGCACACTAAATGTGCTAGAAACACATGTTTCACTGATAAGATTAAACTCTGTCTACAAAAAGAGCAACTTTTCTCATTGAGAATGACGATTCCAAAATCTCTGATAGCTAATGCAGTTTAGAGTAAACCTGTAACGGCAGGATCAAAGAGCGAACTCTGGTAGGTGGTGAAGAAGATCACTTTATTGCTCTTTTACAACGACTTTTATAGTCTTTTACTACTGTGAATACGTCATCTACAAAACTTTTTATTGGCTACTAACTAAAAACAACACACTATTTTCTAGCGAATTCGTTCCCTTGTTTACATTCCTGTCAGTTCACCTTTCGGCCGTGTCAGGTCCTCCATCACCTCCTCTTCCATTTTGCTTACGGGCAAAGCCTTCTTCTCCTGGTCTCTTAAGGGAAAAGCTTCATGTCCCAGAAGCCAAATCCTAATTCAGCATCTTCTTGTTCCCCTACAAAAACTGAAATGGCAAGGACATAGCTACCGCTCCTAAAACAGAAGTCTCTGCTTGGGAACCATTTGGACACAGAAGGAAAACAACAGAAAAGCCTATGAAACTATGCTGGCTCCAGGCATCCAAAACAAACTCCAGAGATCCTACCACAGCCCCTCTTCCTGTCTCCTGAGGGGGTAGTGATAATAAATCTGCTGAACACAGTGCTTAACACGCATGATGTTTTGACGTCTTTCTCCACCAAGCAGGAGATAAACAGATTTCTCAGAGTGAGCTAGAAAAAGCTAATTTGGCTAAATCATTGTCTAGCTAAATTAGTTATATTTAATCACGGTTATCCACAGTAATCTCATTTTTGTCTCTCTTCAGAAATACAGTTATAGCCATTTCCAAAGAGTTCCTACACAACTATCTGTGTTCAGGGGAATGATGACATACTTCTCTGCTAGATTTGGCCTCTTTGATGACTTCATCTTGTTTGAAAATTTGTCTTTTTCTTGGGTTTTGTGACATTATTTTTCCCATTTCCTCTTTCTTTTCCTGCTTTCTTTGTCCACAAGTGCTCTCCCTTCTCTCACCTTGGCTTCTAGAGAAATGTCCCACCAAGGGAGCCTATAAACAGGAGGGTGAGTGACTATTTACAGGGGTTGATAATGACAGGATGAGGGGGAATGGTTTTAAACTAAGAGAGGGGAGACTTAGGTTGGATATCAGGCGGAAATGTTTCACACAGAGGGTGGTGAGGCAGTGTCCCAGGTTGCCCAGAGAAGCTGTGGATGCCCCATCCCTGGAGGCATTCAAGGCCAGGCTGGATGGGGCCCTGGGCAGCCTGCTCTAGGGGTTGGCAACCCTGCCCACAGCAGGGGGCTTGGAACTAGATAATCTTTAAGGTCCTTTTCAACCCAGGCCATTCTATGATTCTATGTTCTGTCCTTGGCCTTCTCACTGTACAGTCAAATGCTTCCTCAGCATTTTGTGAGCCTCTTGCCTCCTGAACACTGTTCTTTACTCTCTAGGTTATGGTGTGAGCCCTTGCTTCAAAGTGCGTGACTTTACATTTGACTTTGCTAATATGTCCAGCTTCCCAAGGAATTAGCATCCTCTAAAATATTTGCTGTTCTGATTACCTTTGCCTGATTCATGAATATAACTCTCAACAAGAAGGTGTAAGTATCGACGGCCCCTTCTGAGCGCTCCTCTCACTGCAGACCGGTTGCTCCCCAGCGAGTGACATTTTGCAGTGAGGAGTGTGGTGTGCCCTGCAGTCCCTGATTCAAGCAGCAGCTCCACGTGCGCTCTCCCAGCCAGGGTAACTTCCAGCTGCTCTCATGCTCTTTGTTAAGGGGGTGACCACTTGCCTCTAGTCAGTTGACAGATTAAGAACAAGAGACCTGGCCAGGCACGACCTAGCTCCTGCAGCAGGCACACACACATTGCTGGACTCGGGTATCTTTTTGAAGATTGCTTCTCCCTGTGACTGTATGGATAGACATACCAGCTCCCCCAGACCACACGCCTGTCTTCACACCTTTCTACTTTGGATGTTTCTTCTCTTCCTCTCAAAAATTCTCGTGCTCTACTGAGGACCATGCCTGGCTACCTTTCTTTTTGTCTTACCCTGCTGCTCCCATCTTACCTATTTTAAAATTATTTTCCTTAATTGTCTCCAAACTTTCTTCCTACCAGTGCATTACTGTTTCTCTGATGGTGTGTAGTAAAGTCCTGTCTTTGTAAAGTCCTCTGCCTACTCCTTTTGTGAACCTAGGGGAAACACATCCAGTAGGTTATGTTTTTGTGTGTCTTGGATGGGTTTGTCATGAACACGAAATAGAAAGAGGGTTGAATGTTAGCCTGATTTAGAAAGAAACACAATGAGTATTTAACATGTTTTTTATATTTCTTTCATTTGTCACACAATATCTAGAGAATTAATTTTATAATCCATAGAATAGGTGGTGTAATACAGAAATTTCTAAATTAATATGCTTCTGGAGCAAAAGAAGGGGAATACTGAGAAGTATGGGCATAAAGAAGTAAGACAAAGCAGCAAGATGAAGAGCTGAAAATAAAGAAAGAAGCTGCTGGCTTGGTGAGAGCTAGAAAGAAAAAAGTCCTTGTACCAGAAGTGCAAAATTGTAGACTGTAGGGACAGAAGATGAAAGTTTGAAGGGAGTGAAGTGCATGAGGAAGGCATTTGTGTTTAAATCCTAATCAGCTAACTCCCATTTAAAAGGGTGGCTATGTGCTTTAGTCTTGAATCTCTGGACATTCCTCTCTGCTTCTGTGAAACTATAAATACTGCATTTGACACCAGCTGTTACAGGGAAAAGAAGCTCATTACTGCCCCAAAACATGCAAATTAGATTATGTGACATACTGAAAGTATGAAACAAACATGAAGTAATGGCAGCCCTGTCAGTTGGAATTACAGTCCTCTGTGGTTTTGATTCTTCTTTTCTAAAGAGAGGTGGTGTCACAGTTCAGAAGAGAAAACCGAAGGGAAAAAAAATTGCTCTTATTGGTCCCCTAAATTGCAGCTGGGTTCAAAAGAGCAATGCCAAGAGTCCAACTTTTCTTTGGGTGGATATTGGAGTATGCTGGTTATGAGCCACCAGAAGGGTACAGGGCAGATCAGGGAGAAAGCGCTGATTAAAGAATAATTAAAAACAGTTTTCTTGCTATACAGCATGTGGAGTTGGCCAGAAAGTACGAGTGAGTAACTCTGTCTACACAAGTGTTTTCTGCGGGTTCTTTTTTGTAATCTGCATTCACCTTCCGGATGTCTCAGGACATTTTAAAATTCTGCTCACCCCTGCAGACCTCTTTCCTTGTACTTCAGGTTGGTTTTACTTAGGGTACACTGAGAAATCACAGGGGCTCCATAATGTGTCAAATATCACAATGCACCAGCATTCGTCCTGGCAGATAAAAGCAGCTGCAGGTTACTTAAGAGGGTGTGTGCAGTGTAATGGAAGAGAATTCAACCATGGAAAAAATAGCCTCCAGTATTCCATCATTAAGAGGAACACATTAAAACAGCTGCAGAATTAATAGACAGGAAATTCTTTCTTTATGATCCATGAAATCTTCAGTCTATATTATCCTGTTCTTCCTAACAACTTCTAATTGCATAACTGAATTTCCCTGTTTATTAATTTTGCAGCATAGTGACTTACAACTGAGAGTAGGTTGCCTGAAAGCAAAATTCTCTTTCATTTGACCAAACCGTAAGAATCGGAGGACAACGGAGTGTGTAGCATTTCCAGCCATTATATATTCCTTTGCTGCAGCCAGTGGAGTGAGCAACTATTCAAACCGGGGTTTGTGGCCATGGTGGTCAGAGTCCCACAGAGATAGCGGTTGGCCGACACAATGAGCATACATTTTCTCCAGAAAGAAGAGCCATGAGGTTGCTCTTTCCTTATTGCTGTGCCATTTTCTAGGCTGTCAAACTCGTAACGTTTTGTGGGTGGCAAAATGATGTAATTTTATTCAACAGCTTGTAGTAATTTCCACTCCCAACCCTTCATGAGAGGTACAAATTACCAAAGAAAAGGGGCTATAAGCTTGCAGATGGCAGTATCACTTTTCTTTTCCATTGAGATCACAATATCCTTCCTTCTAGCTGAATGACAATTGTGCTGTCACTAAAATTACATAATGCTATGTCCCCTGCGGGGTTGTAGTTTGGGATTCAAAGGACAGCTGTCAAAATACAACTTGCTCTATTCTGTGCCTTGGAAGTCTCTTGGGGGGTCGTACATAATGAGTTTGTCTTTTTTTTTTGTGTGTGGATTATAGATAGAGTTAACAGTGGAATGTAAATGAGAAGACTATATTTACATGGCAAGTTAAGTCTTACACCTGAGACACAAATGACATGCTAAAATAACTAGCATTTGCTGTAACACATGGGGACCAAAATCAGGGCTAACAAAAATGGCAGTGTTATACTGACTCTGGAGTTGGGTAGCCTACAGTAAAACTTTTTTTCATTTGTTTTGTATACATTGTATACAACGTGCAGTAAAAGCTGCTCTGATTTTCCAGGTTTTGTCTAGTGCTTCAGCTTTGCTCTAATAGCCTCCACTGCTGTACACTGGGTCCGCGTGCTTGCCAATTATTATGTGAAAGCACTAAATCAAAGAGTCTCAGTGCAGTGTGATTGGAAGGGAAAAACTCATATAGTTCGAGATTTCCCCAAAGGAGAACAAAAAAAAAAAAACAAACAAACAAACCCAGAGGATAAAGGTTGGAAAATGAACCTTGGTTTGGATAAGTGTTGTGGTTTAGCCCTGGTAGGCAGTGAACCCCACCCAGCCACTCGCTCACTCCTCCCCGGTGGGATGGGGAAGAGAATCTGAAGAGAGAACTCGTGGGTTGAGATCAAGACAGTTTAATAAGTAAAGCAAAAGTTATGGCCAATGACGGTCTTAAAATGGTAAAGCTGGAGGCTCAGCTTTTCCTGCTCAGGACTGTGTTAGCTGGACTGGATGACGCATCTGGTATTTCTTCCCTTAGCTCTCCGGCAGCTTCTTGTTTCCCCTCACTGTTTCCAGATATTAGCATCCTCTGCTGCCACAACTTCGGCTCCTGTTGTAAAATACGTATCAGAAACAGGAAGCTCTTAAAACAAGCCTGGCTCTAGTGAAGTCCTTGAAATGGGGGAAAATGTAAGTGAGGAATGGGAAGCTGAGAAAAACAGAGCAATAGAGGTGCTTCTGAGGGGTCATTTTCCCCACCTGCAAATATTACTTTAATAGTAGAGAATAGGAAAAATTGTGGCCCAGAGGTGTGTGGATCAGAGTTTGGTTTGCAGAGCACCTACTTCTGGACTCCATCAAGCAGCACAGTCACTTGCTGTGGATTGCTTTGGTTACCAGTAAGCAAATCACATTGAAAAATCCCCAAGCAAACTGAACACATACATAATATAATCTTTTCGGGTCACGGCCACAAAAGGGAAGTAGCATTCTGTGACATGAATGGAACAGGAAACATTTGCAAAACAGTGAAGCTCTTAGGTAAGATGCTAATCCCGTTTTAGGGATGCATTTAACATCGGGGATAAGGCGACCAAGATGTACAGGCGTTAGAACACATTTCTTGCTCAGCTGTGTGTGTGAATGGATGAAAGGTTGATTGACATTTTTCATCTGCCAGTCTGGTTTGTGCAGAAGATCTGTGGGACGGTACTCATGAATGAACAGGAGCTGTTGGCTTGTTTAGTCTAACAGAACAAAAGCTGGGAAAGGATGCCACTGCTACCTCTAAATACTGTCAAAGAGGAAAAGAGCATTTAATCTAAAGGACAACGCTGGCAGGAACGCCCTGGTATGAATGAACTACAAATAAATACAGCCCGACTATGAAAAAAGTTCATAATCCTAGGCGAGGAACTAACTTGCAGAGTAGTGCAGGCAGAAAAAAAAAAACAAAAGCAACTCACGCTTGTTTTAAAATAGAGCTAAGGCAGTTCACAAACAGGATTGTACCATGCTATTATCTGGCAGAACAAGGACTAAACTCTGTGACCTCTGAGGTCCTTTCCGATCCTAGACTCCCTTGGTCCTACAAAAGGTTTACATCAGGCCTACGCAATGCACAGCCTCCCTGCCCACACGCTGCCCACCAAGGACTTTCTTTGGCCAAGCACAACACGGGGATAAATATCTTGTTTGTACCGTTTCACCCCTGCAGGCCAAAGCATCGGCCAGGAAGGAGCTGGTGCCTCAGCCAGCAGGAGCTGGTTCCCTGGGGAGTCAAGAGGAGGTGGACTGGGTTTGGGGTACTGGGATGCAGAAGAATGGTAAGAGGATTCCAAGGTGGAAAACAATAGCGAGAACAAGGGACTAAGGGTGTTGATGTCTGGCTGAAGTCTTCTGCATATCGTGCCCTTATCTGATGTGCCTTCACCGTGTGTGATGGGACATGAGTACAGCTTGGGTTATGTGAAACCTTTGTGGGTGTTCTTCCAAGTAAACTTCGAGAGGAACCGTTGCCACCAGGCTACCTGCAAAGCTACTTTGACTTTTCTTCTCCCCATCCTTACTGTGTTCCCAGTGCAGTTAATAGAAACAGGAGGATGACAGCTAAAAAAGAAAGTTTAGCAGCTCCAAAGGCAGAGGGAGCAGAGAGCCGGAGTGAGGCAGTTGACAGTGTAATTGAATTTTAATCAAGATCCAAATCAGCAAGCAGGAAACACTGATTTACATAAGCGATATTCATCTTATTAGCATTTTATGGAGAGGAAAGAGGTATTCTCAGAGAAAGATTTATCCTTATCAGCAGTTCTGACCTAGCAGTACTTCTTGCTAATTGACGAGAGCTTAACTGTAATCTGTACCTGTTCCTCTTGGGAATATTGAACTGTTATACTCAGGTTTCTACTGAAAGTGATGTATACATCTGTAATTTTTATGTGGTCTGTATCTTAGATGGAAATATTAAATTCATGCATTTATTAAGAATTATTTCAAAAATATATTTTAATTCATCTATTTTTAATTAAGAGAGAAGGATTGTTTAAGATTCTAATTTAATTAAGAAGTCTACTTTTGCATGTGCTAGATGTACAGAGAAAAAAGCAGGCCAAAACCACATTTGTATGGAAAAGAAACCAGCTTGCTTAAGAAAAGGAGGTGCTTTCTGTGGTTAGACAACTCACCTGGTTGTATCGGGACAGTGTTCTTCAATGTCTGAGAATTAGTCATTCTCACCATCTCTGATACTGCCTTCTTGTTTCAGGGGGTCTGTCGGTATTTTTTCACATGCTGAAGGGGGGAAATAATCTGCACTTGTCTTTTTTTTTTTTTTTTCTTTTTGAATTCATGATTAGTCAGTCACTTAATTTGAAGAGCACAGGAACAAATTTCATTTAAAGAAAAAGTTACTGCTGTCAAAGGATAGATTTGTACTTAAGTTCTGATGACAAATGTAGTTTGGTGATGAATGTAGTTTGAGTATTTTGTAACTGTCTCATATACATAGTAAGGATTTTTGGAATCCTGGTTTTGAGGCAGGTAGTAGCTTTCAAAAGTAATTTCAGTTTTTGAAAGAAAAAATATCTCTAATTTTTTTTTTTAATAAGCTATTCTTTTTGGCTCTAATGATGACCCCTGCAAAGATGCTGTAGCAGGAAAGTGAGCTGAGCAACCAGAGCCAGCACTGTCTCTAAGCAGAAACCTGCCCAGGCAGGGAGATGGGGCAGTGCAGCGAGCTCCTTCCTGGCGTTGGTCTTGCGGAGGAGGTAATGTTAGAGGGAAGCGTTCAGAAAAGGGATGGTATGGGGAAGGAGGACTCTGGAAGACACAGCATGAAGTGAAGCCTACCTGTCTGGACACATTAGTGCGCTGGACTGCAAGCAGCAGCTTGTCAGAGAGAGGAACGGTGCCAGGCTGAGCCTGTCTTGCTGGACATAAGCACTGATGTTACACGAGCACAGATCTCTGCAGAGGTGGACGTGTGAGGTACAAAGGCCAGCCTTGCGAGCCTGTGTCTGTGTGTACGTGCTGATTTATTTATCTGCCTGACATTTTCATCAAAGTGCACTTCCTCGTTAAACTAGGTGAGCCACTGATCTTTACCCAATTCTCTATCCCAAACTCAAGGATCTCCAGTTAAAAATCTAAACTGAAATTAATCAAAATTAGAGCAATTATAGAAATACAAACCATTCTTCCGTGTTATATCAGCTTGCAGCTATCTCATACTGATTATTTTTTATTATTATTTGCTACTTCTGTTATTATTATTTACTGATTATTGTTATATTGCTGTGACTTTATCAGGAAGTATAGCGACAGGACAAGGGGTAATGGTTTTAAGCTGAAAGAGGGTAGATTGAGACTAGACATTAGGAAGAAATTTTTCACTGTGAGGGTGGTGAGGCAGTGTCCCAGGTTGCCCAGAGAAGCTGTGGATGCCCCATCCCTGGAGGGGTTCAAGGCCAGGCTGGATGAGGCTTTGAGCAACCTGGGCTAGTGGGAGGTGTCCCTGCCCATGGCAGGGGGTTGGAACTGGATGATCTCTAAGGTCCCTTCCAACCCAAACCATTCTATGATTCTAAAATTAAATTTACGTATTCTCTTCTTTATATATAACATATTAGATATATATAATATTATTTTAAATGTTTT
>NW_010109893.1:0-6250 GCF_000699245.1 Pterocles gutturalis
GCCCCCCCTCACAGAGATCTCTGGAGCCCCCCCGCTAGCACCTGGAAGCGGTACAGTGTTATTGTGATCAGAATTGTTTCCAAAAGTTGGGTTGGGAGGATACGGACACACTCCTAAACATGTATTTTGGTTGAAAATACATTCCTGGTTCAAATTTTCAGGAAACACGGGCTGTGCAGTTATTGATTGTTGGGAAATTGGAGTCATGTTCAGCATCCCCAGTGTTCAAAGCACTCACCAGATTTTACACAGGTTCATTGGAGAAGCCTGATATGCAAAGAGCCGCTTTGCCATGCTAGCAGGTAAGCACTTGAGCCTTCTCTCCAGGCAGGTTTACCTTAGTGAAAATTCAGGAGATTATTAAGGAAATGACTTCCCAGGGTATCTTCCTCACCAGACAGCAGCATGGAGAGGATGGCTGGCCATTTTCTGCATCGATGGGAGCCTGTTCAGTGGCTTCCTTTGTGTTCAGCCCCCAGTACCGTGAGGGGACACACAGCCTCCTGTTTCTTTAGTCTTTCTTGGCCACCACATAAAAATTAGTGTTTCTTTATGAAAGGTATATTATTTTATATCTGGAATAATGGAAAAGTTCTGCAGCAGTTGGAATTTCTCGTGTCTTTTTATCTGGTAGTTGCTTAACCTATAATAATACCAGTTACTTGCAGGAATAGCATGTTACTCAGGGATGCTCGACACCAGCATGAGTGAGACAGCAGGCACTGTACAAAATGCAATGCATTTGGTGACAACATCAGCACACCCGGTGTGCCTCTGAAATTGCAGCACAATTATTTTACAGAAACACTAAGATATAGATGAACAGATGAAGATGTACTAAGCACGTTAAAATAGCTAGAGTTTGCTTTGTCTCGAGGGAGCGTATGTAACAGTTTAAACCTGGCTTTACATTGCAGGTGGAAGAACAGAACCTGTCTGCACAACTCTATCCTATGCTGACCTAAGCAGAGGCATTAGAGGTCACAGGAATGTTGCTTGTCTTAACATTCGAATCTGGCCTGTATAGTCTGAAGACACAATGAAGGTAAGGCTGCTTCCACACTATTTTCAGTTATTTTTCAGCATAACAGATTTAATGACATAAGAATAAATTAACTGACAGTCTCTCCTCCCTGTACTCTCTGTTAATAGAAGATAATACAAGTTGCACTTGAAAAATAGGACAGACCAGAATTATTGTTCCCTATGGAACCTTAATTCTGCTACCTGATAGATCTGTTCTGTGCACTGAATGAAGCTGAAGTCCCATGGACAAGATAGGAAATAAACATACTGTCAAGGACTCTTACAATTAAGACATGCTACCTGATAACAGGGTGGTTGCATATGCCTATACAAATCACCAGTAACGGCACCACAATACGATTAGTATACATACCCTAGGCTTTGCTTTGAAGAAAAAAAAAAAACACTTTTAATTAAAAAGTTAAATACTTTGTGAAATAGGCTGTACAGGTATAACCATTCAAACATGAACTTCTATTGCATGTGTAATTTAATAATTCTTTTGAAACTTTTTACACACTTGCCCTTTTCTGTACAGAATGCACTCACACACATGAAGGCCTCCAGTGTAATTGTGATCAGTGTGTTTGTAACCAGCACAGGGGAACAAGACTCTTACTGAGGCTGGTTGGAGTGTCTGTCAGCCTTGCTGCTACACAGCAGATCATCCTTAGGATTAGGTTTCTGCACAATCTAGGATATCCACCGTTGTATCACCCCTCTTCCTACTAGTCCACCCCCCCAGCGGCCTCCCCAAGGGACTGGGGTTTTTATTAGTTCTTTATTTCTAACTTAGATGGACAGTGAAAGCCACCTTGGTGGTTGTGCCACCCCATGCCAGTCTCTTTGGCAGTTAGTGGTTGCTACTACTGTCACTATCCACCTTCTGATCTCCCATCCCAATTGTGTAATAAGGATGAAAACCTGGAAACGGTTCAACTGTACATGTTTGTGCCTTTACAGCACATGACCTCAATCATCAAAACAAGGCAGATGCAGTCCAGGGCTTTTAGGCACACAAACGATTCTGTGACAGTTATCTTTTACCTTGTTTTCCCAGCGCATACCAGAATCACCTAGTGAGCTAGAGCTGGGCAGATGTTGTGACAGTCTTGCTTAACTGAGTGACACTTTCGGGTAGGTTTCACTCTATGACCTATGGCTACTGCCATAAAAAAGAAAGGTGGCTTTGCTCATTTCCATTTTTTACAGGTCAGCAAAACCACTGAATGCATTTCAAAAAAGAAAAAAAAATACTTTTTTCATAGTCAGGACATTTATAGGAGTAAAGTACAAGCGAAAAAAAGTTTTATTCATATAGATATGCTTGTATCTTTGGACTTTTAGCCAAGGTGAGGTTCAATCAAACCAACAATAGAGGAAGAGTACTGGCTGTTACTATCCTGACTGATTTGCTTTAAGCTACCCACAAGAGGACAGAGTAGTCTTTTCAAACTATGGTAGTAAGTGAAGACCAGAGAGTAAGGAATCCCCAGTTGTAGTTGGAGGGATGATTGCCACCAATTGTAGTTCTGAATGGCAGAACAAAGCCAAAGCAGAAACAATAGTATCTCATTCACAAAAGAAAAAATAATTTCCACTACTTGTTAGGTTTTTAGCAAATAATCAAGAATTTACAATTACAGGGGGGAAAGGATTTTTAGGACTGCCTGTGGGTTTAAATAAAATACCTTTTTATATTTACAAAGTTTATTTTAAAGGATGATTGCTGATCTGCTGAAGCCTGCTGGATTCTACAGACTTAGTCATCAGGGTTTTCTCACTTTGAATTATAAGCATTATAATTGTATACTCTGAACCCACAAGAGCAAATCTAGATGGAACTAAGTCATTAACCTGAAAGATATGGCTGATTTTTCTAAACATCTATTAGAAAACATCATGAGTACTTGTTTATCTGCACTTCCATAAGCTCTCAGCATTGATTCTATTTATTTTTCTGCATCTAATTACTTTGTATAATGATATGTTTATTCTACTGGCAATCTCCTCTTTTAGACTCCTCTTTTAGAGTGGAATTATGCATACAGTAGCCATATAGATCTGATCAAAACTGAAGAGGGTAATTCACATATTATTGTAAAGGAACAAAAATATTCATGAAGCATTTAAAAAATTCACCAGCTTTCAAGCAATAATGATCACATCGTTGGTGAGTTGGAAGTTCTTTTTGAGTATTTGTTCAAAATGGTGATGAAATCCTGACTGCCTTGTGGGAATTTTGCTATTCATCACAATAGGATCAGACATTCCTCCTGCATTCTTCAGCTGAGTTTATGTAGTCATTTTTGTTCCAGTGACAACTCTGGAAATCTTGTGAAGACAAGATTCAAGTGAGATTTCCAATGTCTTCAGATTGCATCCAGACCCTACGTATTGTAAGGGCAACCTTTTCTGTGTTGTGCTGTTTTCTTTTGGTAAAGATACTATCAAATTAAAAAAAAAATGTATATACATAGTAGTGAAGGTAGCGGGAAGGAAAGACAGTTAATTGTATTCTCCTTAAGATCAAAAATAAAAATGAGGGAAGGTACAGAACATTTAAATTTATCTCAGACAGTTTCCATGTCCTTCGTTTCATCAGTTATATGAAGCACTTTACTTCGTGGTTTACAAATAATTTTACTGATGTTCATGTTCTGTGGTAAAAGGTAATAGGCCTAGCCATCTCCTCTATATTCTGTTTTATTCCAGGATTTGGCTCCAAACTCGCACTGGATGCTTTTGCTAGAAGTATGTGCACTCTTAAAGGTGAGGAAATGTCCTTCCCTTCATAACTGATCGATCACGTAGTTCTCATTTGAAATTCATTCCAGTTGCACGTGATAGTGTAATTCCAAGTAAACTCCTTGAAGCTGAGTGCAGTTTACTATTTTGGCAAATATGACAGTCATTTATCACATCTGGGATGAGCCTGGTATCTTTCTACCCCCAAAGCTCACAAATTCGTTTTCAAATTGCTCTTAGGCCAGTTCAACAGGTGGCTGACATGAATTGGCATTACAAAGCAAAGAATGGAAAGATCACATCTGGAAATCAGGACTGATCCTACCACAAGCCAGTTGTGTAACGCAGAAATCAGTCCATCACACAGAGAGGAACACAGGAAGGAGAAATAAAGTCTTTATTCAGGCATGCGAAGGCTCCTTCCTTTGGGATACTTCTGTTCCTTTTGCCACTGCCCCAGTATAACATCCAGGACTGCAACTGTTCATATAGATGTTATTTGTTGTGGATTTTGCTCAATGTGGCACACAAGCAACCTATGCTATTATATGTTTATGTCATTCTCCTTCTGGCATGCAACACACCTGTTTTCAAGAACAAAGACTTTTTACAAACAGAAGTGCTGAACAAAAGGCTGGTTCCTGGTTAATTGACCAAGCAATAACTTGGTCTTTAGGATTATAAGTGATTGCTTCCTGAATTTATTTTGCAATGCAGGCCTGACCAAGCCATTCTGGTAGCACCTACTTCATTATTAAAAAGAAAAAAAAGTATAAAAGGAGTCTAAAAATAATAGTCATAGATCTAAAATATATTATCGGGCATATCCACCATTTTTTCCTTCCTCCCCATTGATTTTTCATGCAAGGGAAAATGATAATTGGTGATTTAACTGTATTATAAGACAGTTTACCTGAAGGAACATAATACATTTATTTTTGAGCTACAAATTTAAATACTCATGTTTAATAGTTAATAGACTAATATTTAAGTTTGTCACTCAAACCTCTGTTCCTGTTAGATCCATTAATTTGCTTCAGCTGCTTGTTATTTGTTAATGGGTTTTTCACAGAAAGTTAAAACAGTGTGTAGTTAAAATACTAATAACAATGAAGATATTATGAAAGAAAAGAAAACTAGGGGAAAACTAGTAGTTTCTTTTAAAGTATGATTAAATCTTACAGAAACTTTTTACAGAAAAGTTAGTGTCTTTTACATTCTGGCTATGATTTAACTATGGAAAGAAATGTGTCAAGAACTGTGAATAATTTGCTGCAGATCTGTGACTATATAACTGGGGGTAAAGTTTATTTCAAATTTTTTCTATAAATAAATCAATGTATAGTGTGGAGTAATGTGGAGCTGTGGTAGAATTTTTTTCCCCAGTTTTTTGGTGGTTTTTCATAAGTTTTTAAATTTTTAAAAAGACATTTTCATATTTGGTTATTTGTTGATGCTGATATTAATATTCTGATATTTTATTAACTTTATTGATGCTGATATAAATAATAATAAAGAAACTTAGGGTTATATTCTGTATATGTGTACCAAGATTTTTTTGTTGTTTAACATGAAATTGAGTTGGAACTTAATCTATTCAATAAAAATTAATTTGGAATGGTAAATGTATTGTACTAAATCCTTGCTGAGAAGTTTCGTCTCCATTGTATAGACTTAATGAATGGGCTGAATTTGGTTTCGGCATCACAGAAATATTCTGTACGTTAACGTATGAGGAGTTTGCTTTAATTGCTGCTCAGTGTAATAGTTACTATAGCTGCTGTTGTGTAACTCTCTACGTGAATGAGAACTTGTTTGATTTCAGTGTTTAAATGGTATTTAGGCAGCTTAAAAGAACAGGGGGCTGATCATAAGGAAGCTAACAGAATTAGCTATCTGTGATAAAAGCAGACCCATGTTTTCATTCCTGGTAGTCATTCCTTCATGTTCACATTTACTAGTGCTCATTAATCATTTCCAATGTTTCTGTGAACAATATAAAAATAAGTTGGCCTCATGTTCTGTGGAAAATTAACGGAAGTGCCAAGCCAGTTTTAACACTTCATAAGACATTTAACTGTGGTATTAAATTTCTCCAAACCTGGCTGAAGATCAGACATCTCCTCTTTGTGGCACATTTAGACCATGCAAAGTCAAGAAAATGAAGGTCATAATATTCTATTAATGGATATCAAAAATGAGTTAATCTCTCTCATTTAATTGTTTTAAATGCCTACTTCCTTAAATTTATTCAGAGAACCTATGGCCACTTCAGTTCTGCCAAAGTCATTCCACCATGCAACGTTCAACTTGCATTAAGTCAAAGCAGTTAGTTGTGCAGATAGAGAGATACACAAAGCCTGAAGCACAAATATGCTGCATAACCTATTCGGTAACACTTAATTTACTAAAAATATTAGATTGGTACGTACGCAAAGGCTGATGTTTATTGCAGTGTCTTGGCACCTGTCAGCAG
>NW_010109893.1:7175-8128 GCF_000699245.1 Pterocles gutturalis
CTGAGTTAATTTGGCTTCAGAATCTGTCAGGTGAACAAACACAGAAAACACTTTTTGAAGCAAAATCAGAGTGAAGGCTGCAGTATCATAAATATTCTATAAGGTGGGAAAGCCAGTTCAAGAAATTCTGGGTCTCCGTGTGCCAGACACTCGTTCTTACACTCCCGTAACTGTTCACGGCGCCTCACTGGGCCAATGTGCTGTCTGTGGGACTCCACTGTAAACAAGAAACTGTTCATGATTAAAAGAAAAAATATCTGCCAAAAAAGTTATTTTTACATGGATCATCTAACTATCCAACTTACAGCTTAAATACAAATGTATGGACAATGCTGAGCAAATGAAAACTGTTTGCAAGAGCCAGAATGAGCTGAGAGGGTGCTAGCAAGAGGAGCATCCTGCGAAAAGTAGCTACAAAACATACAATGTTTTTTTTTTTCTAGAATATATGTCTCCAAATCCAATAACTAATTTCTTAAGGCTCTCATTTATGTATTTTATATTACCTTTCACTTCTGCTATGTCTCAAAGGTTTTCTAATACTAAGAGGGATCTTAGTGCAGCAGGGGAATTCAGTTTTCTCAGTTTTTTGTCAGGGGAGTGTTACATCTACCAGCAGTGCCAAACACACAGCACACAGTCCCTGGGAGTTTTTAGCTGCACCTCTACAATTCTGACTACAGAGAGGATCTCCCAGTAACTTGCATTGGTCAGAAACTCTTCACTGTGTTGCACTACAACCTCTGATTTGGAATTGTGACAATCAATCCTTCCATTCCTAGTATTTTTTTCCTGTCTTTCCCTTTATCACCTTCACAAATAAATAGGTACACAAATCAGGGAACAGAGAGGCTGTGACAGTGTAGTAATGGCTTCCAGGAAGCCATTAGCCTTTGGGCTAGGATACCTGCTACAGGCATGGGTAAAATCCTCTTTCCCCAAAACTGCAGAAG
>NW_010109894.1:0-2224 GCF_000699245.1 Pterocles gutturalis
GAGATGAAGGAGGAACATAACACACCCTATTAAAATTAACAAAGCCCTTTTTCTTCCTGCTTTTCTTTTTCTCCCTTCTTCTCCCCCCCACCCAGCTCCCCCTCCGGCTTCTTGGCTGCCACTATTTACAAAGTGACTTCAGAAACCGATAAAGCACTTTAGCCGCGGCCAAACACCATCCTGGCCTCACATGGCAACGCTGGGAGGAATGCACCACCGCCGCACAGGCGTGACATTAAAATGGAATCTGCTCGGTTGACGTGTGCGAAAAAAAAAAAAAAAAAAAGAGGCATGGGCCCCCATGTCCCCAAGGGCTGCTTCTCTGTGCCCTTGACACGTGTCTCCGAGGCAGGCAGTGCCACCGAGCCCATGGAGCTGCACTGACTTAACCACGATGTCAACAGAGGACAGAGGCAAAAATTTGGGGCTTCTGTCGCATTTGTTGGGAAAGCACATGCAAGGGTCTGTCCCTCCTGCAGCACCCGGTCCTGGCAGATAGGAGGGATGCCAGACCTGTCAGACTGAGCTGGGCTTGGCTGGTTGTTCCAGTAGCTGCGATGATGACGGTGGGGAAGACGCCGCTAATTGCACATCGATCATTGCGACGTGGGCGAGGAGCCTGACGCGACCTCAGCCTTGCACCCGGCAGGCTGTGATGTGGATCGCAGGGGAAGCGCTCTTTGCCCCCGCCTTGCCACGGCTCCAGGCGCGTGATAACCCCACACCTTCCCCCGGGGAGGGCATGTGCCTCTTATCACCCTCCCGGGCTGTGGGGAGCGGTGACACCAGATCACTGCTGTCCCCACCACAGGGACCCAGCGGCACAGCAACCCACGTTTTGCTTCTTCCTGAGCAATTTGCAGCCAAAAGAGTCTAGAGACTATGAATGACCCCATCGCTTTGCAGCAGTGTCAGAGCCAGCTGCACCCGCTAAAAGTGTCCCTTTCCCCAGGATAAAAGTGTCCCCATCCCCATCTGCCTCTCTGCTGGTGGACGCTATCCCCACAGCTTGGCTGTGTTCCCCACTGACAGGGCTTTGCTGTGTCCCAAAGAGAGCTCCCACCCTCCTTTCCTCCCCTCTTCTCCCGCGGGAGAGAAGTCACAAGCCCTTGGGTTGTTTTCAATGCGCTTGTGCACCCACACCCCAAAAGTTCATTTACACTCGGAGGTGTTTGGGCCTCCAGGAAATCTCTGCTCCATACTTGTGCACTCGAGTAGCCTTAACGTGGAGCAAACAAAGGTTATGGTCCAGGTGTCAATATAAAACACATATCTTTATTCTTTATCTAATCAAGCTTACATTTTTATCTTTACTGCCACTGGTGTTTAAATGTTTGTACTACTTTTTTAACTAGCTAATGTAAGAGGGACTATAAATCTGAGACAGACTTCCATCGCAGCGGTTTCCAGCTCTGCATATGCTCCTTCAATTCATATCAAACTGGTTTCTCAGAGTTAGCAAATGTGCCCCTCGACAACCACGGCCATCACCAAGTTGTGGCTGAAGGTGAAATGCCTCAGAAATAGTTTTTTGCCCATCCCGGACACATCCAGCCCCTCTATCTTCACGTAAGTCACATTAAATGCAGGGAAACAAGCCAGGCAGCAGTGGCTTCAGCAGGGCTTTCTGCAGGCTGCCAGAACAAAAAAAGGAAGATGTATTTATTTCCACAAGTAAAGACTGTAACAAAAATTAAAAAAGACCTGTGTAAAGTGTTGTCTAAGGATTGGGGAGATGTGTTGGGTTAACAGACCCTTACCCAAGCTGTCCCTTTGTATGCAGAATGAGGCAAAAGGCAGAGGAGAAGCTCTTCCAGCTGAAGCCCTGCTGTGAAAGAGCATCCATCCCTCCAGGGGTGACAGTGGGGTCTCTGTCCCTCCCTGCCTCCAGCTCCTCTGCTGGGACTGCCCATCACAGAGCCCATCAGCAGCCCCTGCAATCACCCTCCTCCATCAGAAAGACACGTGTGCACTGGGAAATGGACCGCAGGTACCTGCCCGGTTCCTACACACAACCACACAGGCATCAGCCAGCGAGAGCCTTGGGTCAGGCTCCGGACCAGAGGGTAAGAGCGGTGTGAGCTGCTCTGTTGCGTGACTGCTCCTCGTTCCTCCTTGAAATCACACGGGTGGATTTCCCCATCGCTGTGTTCCTTATCCCTGTACGGAGCATGCAGAAAAGCCCTGACCTCCCATAAAATCCCTGCCAAGCCAGGGTCACGGG
>NW_010109894.1:2289-9867 GCF_000699245.1 Pterocles gutturalis
AAAAAAAGAGAGAGAGAGAGCATCGGCATTGGCAGGGCAAAAAGAGGAGTCAAGGTACATGGCATGAGTCACCTGCCCGGAGCTTTCCAGAGGAAATGAAGGGCTGAAATGTTGGATTTCAGTTCAGAAAGCCATGCAGACAGGGGGAAGCCTGTGAAACGTGTGTCGATCTGTTTACCAATGGGCAGTCCTACCAGGTCCCATTAAAGGGGAGGCTCTGGCCATTGATTGCCACATCCCCATTGCCCTTATCAGTCTCTTGTGCGATACCATCTCTGCTTGCAGCCCAGGTAGCCTGCCAGCCAGACAGGGAGGGGCAGCAAGGCAATGGGAACGATAAGCCCCAAGCAAAGGAAACGTGCTGTCTCCCACCAGCTCTCCTGCAGATGGAAACGGGACCTTTCTCCTCAAGAAGCCTGGAAATTATGTGCATCCAGAGCTGCACATCCTGGCCAATGTGCAGGAGCAGGTTTTTTTCTGCTTTTCACCATTCAGATTACAGAAAAGTGTGAAGGGGAGATTAAAGGGGGGTTCGGTTGCTCTTTGTGCAACTTGAAGAGTTATTGTTTGCTCCAGGAGCACTCAGGGCAGAGCGTGAACTACATGAGAGCAGCACATGTCCCTCCGAGAGCACATCTGCATGGTCTTTTGCCTGGCGCTGTGCTAACTGCAGCCACAAAGCTTGTGGTTTGGAGCTAGCTCCTGTCTGCTGGCTCTGAGCTCGCTCACAGAGGCCCTATAGGATGGATGCTGCTGGCTGGTGCAACAGAGAAAGAGGGAAAGACCCTACAGCTCACGCTGCTTCCAGGAACCACGGTTTGGAAAAATCCCTCCACAGCTTGCCAAAGGAGCATGTGTGATGAAACAGGCAGTTTCATCAGTGCAGTTTTTACAGTGCCCTTCCAAAACCCCAGGTTCTCAGATCTGAATGGGTGGCATTCCCATCCTTGAGCAGCACAAAGAAGAGAATTTGAACAATCTCTTTATTTTAAGAACCAAAGTCTCCTTGTGCAGTAAGTGGGATTTATTCCAGAGGCTGTGGAGGGACCATTGGACCTTTTCTGCTCGTCCAGGGCTGTAACACTAAGAAACCCAAAGCATTTTGCTGCTTCAGTTTCTATCCTGTTTCCCCAGCTGATGGGAGCACAGTTGGAGATAAAGGGAAAAAAAATCTAGGGCAAAACCACCCTCAAACTCCCCCTCACCCCTGATTTTGTCACACTGATTAAAGTTGCACGGAGCCTGGTTGGTGTGATTGATCCCTCTGCATAATCACTAAAGCTGACCTATATTATCGAATCGATACCTGGAACAGGCTCGTTCCCCAGGCTGGAAGAGGCAGCCAAAGCTTTCAGAGCCCCGGCTCGGACAATCCCGGACCCCATTTTCTATGGGGTGCACCCAGCAAGCAGGGGACTTGAGAATGAACATGCAAAATGCGTTACCCAGTGTGAACCCACCTTTGGCAGTTCCAGGCAGGCTGCAATCTGGAGGGTGAAGTTTATTTAAAACCCACACACTGGACTAACAGTAGAGGCTCTAACCTCACCCTGCCGTCCAGAAAACATTTGTATTGAGCGTCCTGTACGCCAGACGCACTGTTTACCCCTGGCTTGGACTTCTTGTCCTCACCTCAGTGCCGGGGTGGCAAGATTAGACCAGTTTGTACAATGACTGGAAAGAAGTACGGTCCAGCAAAACTTTTGCCTGAATCACTGATGCTCCAAGCAAAGTGTGCTCTGCCCCGATACCTTTTCCTGAGCAGGCTCCTGGCCGTGTGTTCAGAATTAATGATGCCATGTCCTTGTCTGCCTGCCCAGCCACCATCCCATCCCATCCCATCCCATCCCAGTGCAAATGCAGGAATGAATCGGGTGAGCCTCCAGTAAAGCTTTGAAAAAGCACTGAAAGAGGAACTGTGCCGGCTGCGGCAGGGAGGGGAGAGCGAGGTGGGAGCAGCAGGCACATAATGACCACTTTCTTTGTGCTCCCCGGCTGCGTCGTGCCTGGGAAAGGCAAGCCAGGCACGCAGCCCGCGCCGCCACCCACGCAGCCGGGGACTGGAGCTGCTGGCGTGTGGCAGAGGAGCACCTCGGCAGCCTCCCTGCTTCCCCCACCTCCTCCTCCTCCTCCTCCGCTCGCTCCCGGCTCGACGCTGCGCCTCCCGCTCTCCTCCCTCGCCATCGCTCGTGCAGCACACACCAGGCGTGCGGCACCCACTCAGCACTTGGGTCCGCAGAGCTGGGCACATCCCCCTTGCCAAAAATATTTGTGCTGAAATTTCGGTGTGGGATGGAGTCGGGGGGGACTTCTCCATTGTGCTCAGCTCATCCTGAAAGCGCGATGTGTATTTATGTTTGCATACATCCCCTCCCCTTCCTTCCTTCTCTCCCTTGCTATTTTTTCTCTTTATTTCTTTCTCCGCCGGTCTCCCCCCCTGCTCTGTGAGAACAAACACTGCACAGCCGCTAGTTCGTATCTGCGTGCTTTAGCCAAAACACAGGGAGCTGGCAGGCTGGATAAAGACCGATGGTCTGTTCAGTGCAGGCTCCTATCTCTGACAGCGAGCAGCACCAGTCGCTACTGAGGACGGCGTGCCCCTAAAATACCCTCCCAGACCCGCAGCCTTCTCCTGGAGAACCTCCTGCCCTTGAGCAAAAAGTCTTCCTGCGCACAGATGGTGCTGGATGAGTTCATGCCCCAAGCACAATGCTTCCTCTTGCTCACTGTAACTGGACGTTTCCTTGTTATTGAAGCAAATGCCTAATCCTGGCAATTGCAAATGAGTACCTAATCCTGGCTCTGTCTAATCCCAATTGCTCCCTGCCCGCCTTGTGCTCAACAATCCTGCATGGAGCATTTTACAGGGAAACTAAAGCCAGAGAATCACCCAGTGAAATTCATCCTGTACAGGTCCTGCTCAGCTGCTTCGGGGTATTCCTAGATGTCGGATGATGTGTTCCCAGGGGTCTGTTCATTTTGGAGGCACTGTACAGACTTGTGCAGCTGAGCCCCTTCACTCTCATGGCTCACGGAGGCATGCAGGTACCCGTGGGATGCGGGATGAGGATGCTAACTGTGCAGTCTGCTTTCCTGGAGTGCAGTGATGGCTGCCACGGTGCCCCTCCAGCTGTAGGGTTTCAAACACCTTGTGTGACCCAGGGTACGCTTGGCAGCATATGCTGCAGCCTGGAGAGCAAGAACCAGAGGCCAAACGCATGAGTGTCCCGCTGAGAACATGAGGTGTCATAGGTGTAGGCAGGGGAGGCAAATTCTTAAAAGAGCTGGATGCAAATAGCAGCAGCTATCTTCAAAGGGAGGGGAGATTCAGATCTCTGTGTCCCTCAAGGTACTCAAAGAATGGGGAACTGAAACCCATCAGCCCTGGGCTGACACAGCACAGGATCAGCTCACACACCGTCAGCGGCAGGCTGGCAGTCCCGGCCCCAGTAATTGATCCCCCGCCTGTTCCCTCCATCCATCCATCCATCCATCCATCCATCCATCCATCTCCTTCTCCAGGTGCACTCTGAAGAGGTTGGAGTCCCCCATTAATTGCTGTCTAATCTCCCCTTCCCAACAGCCAGGACACTGCTCAGCCCTCCATTTCAGCAGGTGTGTTGAAATAGAAATGACAACCAATTAAACAAATGACTTTTGAAAAGCAGGTAACGAGCTGGGACGGCAGGAGAGGCTCTGCCGCGGTGCCTCCGTGCCCAGCGTTCAGCCTGCCCTCTGAAGAAGTGAAGCCAAAGAGGAGTCAGAGAATCTTGGCAAGCACCTCAGGGTTTATGTTTTTTTTCTTTTTCTATCCTTTCTTTTATTTTCTGAAGTTAAGTCCTTGGAGTGAATGCATCAGCCACTATCCCAATTCATTTTCCAGTGACATGAGTTTGCTTTTTAAATACAGATACAAGACAGATTTTTTTTTCCCCAAGGACAAGAAAAACGACCCTCTCTTCACTCTTTCTTACTGTTGAATGTCAAAACCTTCCCTGCAAGCATCTCCAGTGGATTTCCCACCACCCTTAATCCCATGCCAGCGGTGCCAGGCTCCCTGTGACCACGCCAGCTCTGTTCCAGCCGTGCACAATGCTCGGAGCTCGCTGAAGGGGAGAGGAAGAGGCAGCCACAGTCTGTTTAAGATTTTATTGTTGCAGGCTGCTCCTGTCCTAGCCACATCCGAGTGTGAATGCCAAATTTGTCATTCCTGATATAAACTGAGGTGCTAAAAATAAACAAGACCGCTTGGAGGAATGAACTCGCACCGTGTCTGCTGTGGAAGCCAAAATCCTCTGTTTGGATGGCACCGTCCCCCAGCCTCGCTGGTAAAAAAAACTGCTGGGACTGGGGCTCGGGGCTCCTGGGTTTATTTCTTGCTCTGTCCCCAACTTGCCATGTGGGCCCAGCGTAAATCACTCCTACCCTCCCTGTGCAGCCACCTTGTAAGTGCGTACAATAACCTCCGCTTCCCCAGGGTGCTGTGAGCTTTAATTGCTTGCAGACTGCTCAGAGGTCCTCAAAGATTTGCAGAAGCGCAAAGTAATATTAATGCACCAACTCAGAGCGTGCATTTCACATAGTTATCTACTCTGCCCGGCTGGACTGGTTCCCAGCGTTTTGCTCAGATGATTTTGCTTCATTTAATCCATTTTCATTACCTTGGGCTGACTGCTTTTGCCCTTTGTTTCAAACATTTCACATTCCTAATTGCATCTCGGGGTTCTCCCACCAGTTTGTTGTCAGGGCTGGTTCTTATCAGCAAGGCAGGCTTTGCTGGGTTTGTTTTCAGATGCTCTCCTGCACTGGTGAGCAGGGAGGCAGAGCTGAAACCCAGCTCCGGGTCATGTTTGTTTGTTTGCTTTTACCAGCACAGGAACCAAGCAGGTTTTCACAGTTTCTCCAGGAAAGGGGCCACCCATTTTGTGGTCTGCAGTTTGCTAACAGACAATTTAGAGGCTTGAAAATAAACAGACCTTTTTTTTTTTTGTCTGCCTCCTGTTGTAAATTACTGGTTCCTGTGCTTTTTTTTTGGGGGGGCAGCTGCACCAGTTAACCAGGCTGAGACCTTGTCTGAACCTTGCACTGGTTGGGTCCAGGGTGGTTTCTGGGCTGCTCCAAACCCCAGGCTCAGAAGGAAACAGCCCAACCTCCCCTCAGCATCATCTCAAAAGCAACTTAAAAGCTGCATGTGCCAGTCCCTTCACATGCTGGCGGAGGAAGGAAGGATTAACCCCCTCATCCCCACTAAGACACGTGCCTGGTCCTCTACAGAGGCTTAAAAGGTGAAACCAAACCTACGGCAGAATTTCAGTGCTTGCAAGCAAAGATATAGCAAGGAGGAGGAGAGGGAAGCCCCTTCCCTGCTCTGTAAAAAACAAGAGAGAAGATGAACACCTCTGGGAGCCCTGCAGCCAGCCCATCGCTCCCAGTCCTTGGCTGGAGGAGCTACTGGTGCAGCGTGGGCATCACTAGTGGCACAAGCATCCCCAGCAGGCACGCTCCTCGGGGTCCCTCCGGCCCCGGCGGGGCCCACGCTTCTTGTTTAATGCTAATAATAGCTGCCAAGCGCATATTTTCCCATCGCCATGCGGCGTCGGTGTGCCCAAGGGACTGCAAAGGCCAGCGAAGAAATTCAGGGTGTTATCAAGACAGCGTGGGTCGATATCATCCGTTGTGGCAAGACCTGAGTGGGTTGTGACAGCATCCTGAAGTGGATGGGCTGTAATAGCTACCATGGACCAAAGGGGAGCTGGGAAAGACTCCACAAGCTCTATTCCCCTTCCATGAGTGTCCCATTTCAGTGGAGCCTAAATCAATTTCTGAGATTTTTCTGAGCTTCCTTATCCACGGTTTATGAGCGCAGTGGCAATGAACTTTGTCCTGAGCTCTGCGTTGTGCTGTGCCAATGTACCTCAACCTTCGTTCTCGCCTGACAGTGCCCTGGCTCGGCAGCTCCCAGCATGACTCTTTCCTCATCTGCTTGGCCCCTGCCATCTCTCCCTGGCTCTTTCCACATACTTCTGCCCTTCTATCCTATTACCTTTTTAGCTCCTTCACCAGCATATCCAAGGTGGGGTTGTCAACCGGTACCTGCAACAGCTTGTCTTTTGCCACTGTGACTTGCAGCATCCATGTCTCATGGCTCACAGAGGCATCCAGGTACCCGGAATTCCATCTCTTTATTTCCCCAAAGAGAGCTAAACCTTTATCTTCGCAGCTCCTTCCACCTTCTGCCCATACTATCCCCTTCAAAGCAGGCATGACCTTGGTGCCTCGCTACCTAGCACATGCAACGACTCGGTTTAGTCGTCCAGCATAACCTAAGGAGCATGGAGCCATCAAACTAATTGTCACTTGTTTCCTAAAGCAGGATTTTCACTTAGCTCGTTGGTGATGAGCGTATGGTGAATACAGCGTTTCTGCTTCTTATTTAACGATCCGTTGACAGGAAAGATGGAGTAGGCAGAAATCTAAAATCTGGATTCTCTCCAATTTTTTATCCACGGGAGCCTAAGCCTTTCAGCATTGGGAAAGCAGCAACAGGAAACGAGTCAGGGGGAATTTTAGGAGCTGTTGAGATGGCTGCAGTGTTTTACATTCCCAGAACTCAGCAGGCAGGCAGCTGTCTGCTCTGTTAATCCTTTCCAAGTTTCTCTTTTGCCCCACTAATGCATTCTCATTATGCCCGTAGAACACGCGAGGCATGGTCCCATCCTGGCGTTATCCCCTCGCACACCGCGATGGGGAAACACCAGCAGCTGCGTTCCATCTTGCTGAAAGGCAGAACAGGACCTGCACGCTTGTTGGGTTTGCCTACCACAGACTTGGATTAAGCCTGAGCGGTTTCAGGGTTCCCTACTCCCAGCTGGATTTCCCGTGGCAGCCAGCTGTGCGGAGCTAGAGGGAAAAGCTCGTCGAAAAATGCCATTTTTCCTTAGGAAGGCACAGAAAAACCTCCCCGACTGAGCCGGAGTGAGCTGCGTGGCATTTTTCTCAGCTGGATGTTGCTGTTACATCCGCGTTTTTCTTCCTCCTTGGCCCCAGCTGCTGAAGCTGCTTTCCAGACCCTCCGAGCAAACTTGGATCTGTCTCCTTGCCCCATGCAAAAGCTGCCGGCATCTCAGGGGCTGTCTCCGGGAAAGTTTTGGAGCTCAGCACCCCTCCAGAGGCCAGTTGGACAGCCCGAGCATCAGTGCATCAGGGAGAAACTGCCTCGAAACCACCCGCGGACCCTTCTGCCCTGGGGAAGTTCCTTTCGGGTCAGGGTCAAGGCACATCGGCAGGGCTGTGTGAAGGAAGCCGCTGCATTAATTAGAAGAGTTCTGCGGGTAAACGGAGCGTGCCAGGCCCGGCAGACCGTCCCTGGAACCTTACACCAGCGTGCAAAGCAGACGGGCCTCGATGGAAAAAAAAAAAAACTCTTGGCATCCAGAGGTTACCACTGCAGCCTGGCACGCTGTCAGTAGAAAATCCCCGCTGGCTGGTTTCTACCTGCTGAAGGAAATCTGGGCAGGAGAAAAGCCAAACCTCCTCCCTTTTCCACGCTCTGTCCCATCCCGGCCCCCGCGTTCCCCC
>NW_010109894.1:10083-10431 GCF_000699245.1 Pterocles gutturalis
GGAAAAATTTCATGCTGGCCGCTTGAAAGGTGTGTTATTTGTTCAAGGCTGTCCAAACATTTGCGGAGCGCTGGCAGGCTCCGGAATGTGTGCAAGAGCTCCGGCAGCAGCGTGTCTTAGGCGTGGGAAAGCTCTGCTCTCCTCAACCTTTACAGGCTTGTTTCCCCTCAGGCAATGATTCAATAAAACCCGCGCCAGAGATTTATTGAGCTGATAATGACAGCTTCAGTCAGCAGGCAGACACCGGCAAAGTCAGGGGGGAGAGAGGGAGAGAGACTCCCAAGTCGCAGAGGAGGGAGCAGAGAGATCCCAGCACCTTGCCTTGGATGGGGGATGGACCCAGGGGTG
>NW_010109894.1:10462-16342 GCF_000699245.1 Pterocles gutturalis
GGGTCTCTGCCTGGGATAACAACAAGGGCTAGAGCTGGGCTTTTGAGATAAAGCCGGGCTTTTGGGCTAAAGCCGGGCTTTGGGGCCCCTTTCTCCAGATGCCCGCGCACACAGCCCTGCGGGAGGAGCTCAGGGTGTTGCCTCCCAGGTGTGCAGGACTCCCCTGGGGTGGGAATTGCTGTGGAACAAAGCCAGCGTGCTTCCTCGCCCAGCCCCATCAAGGTCAGAGATGTGGCCAGGGGAGGGATGGGTGCCTGTCTCCTGCCCCAGGACAGTGTCCTGGGTGCAGTGACCTGGATGGGCTGTGTCGCACTCGGCCCCTGGCCCGTCGGGCAAGTTGCTTCACCTCCCTCCCCGCCACCGCCCTCTGACTGCTCAGCTCTGGATAATTCCCCGCCTAGCAAAGGCTAAGCTGAGAAGGGCTTGCTGCTTGCACTGCTTTGGGGTGTTCCTAGCAGGCTGCACTGGATGCACTGGGAGTTTTTCTTCTTGGAAAGGCTCTGAGGGCTTGCTTAAAGGCATTGCTGCTGGTTTAGGTTATGCAGCCCAGCTTGTGGTGCCCAGGGATAAAGAAAATGTTCTGGGAGAGAGCTCTAGCAGTGCCATTTCACTGGCCATTCACTCAGGCCAAGCATTGGTTCCCTTTGCTGTTTTCTTTAACCAAAACCTGTCAGATAAAAGCAGGGAAGAGCCTAGGGCTGAGCACCCATGAGAAAGACCCGCAGTTCCAGTGAGGCACCTTGCACTTCCCTACAGTCTACTCTGGTCATTCAGGAGTTAAATCCCGTAAACACACCTGTGGTTATCAAGTCCATTTTCCCAGTGGGAAATGAGGGAGATAGAAGGGAAGTGACTCATGTAGCCAGGAACCAACCTTTGTGACTCCCAGCCTGTGATAACCCATGGGCTTGGTGTGCCCGCACAAATGCAGCCCAGCAAGCAGCCATGCGATATGTAAAGAACACGGCATCCCCTTCTGCAAACCCTGAGAGGCTCCGCTCCGGTTTTACTGGGCTGCAAAGCCCTTCAATGGCAGAGTCCAAGACCCTTCGTGCAGTGCTTACCTCGGGAGGGCCCTTGTTGCTGTTTTAACAAAAAAATGCTTGAAGGAAAATCCTTCCCAAGATAACCTTCACTCTCGCAGCCGGGGAGACACGTATCTCTCAGCCTTGGCAGTCAGGTAGCTGGAGACAATAGAGGCACAGAAAAACGCAGCTGGCTAGCGTTGCTGGGATAAAAGGGAACTCGCATCGCCTCTCTTATTTAATTATTACCGTCTGTGTTCTTTCTGGCATTGCAAACGTTTGGGAACTTGGCGGCGTACTGCCCGTATTAATACAAAGTGTTTTCTCTACAGTGAGAGTATTCTGCGGTGCTGGAGGGGGTGGTTTTAGCCTCACGCCCCAAACAGCCAGACTTTCTCAAGCGTTAGGTTCAAATCCCAGCAGGACCTAATGAGAGCTTCGTGTTGCGAGACGCAGAGAGGGAGTTTTGTGGGTGTTTGGGCTCAGGCCGTGGCTCTCCATGGACTTTACAGTTCCAACAGGCCTTTGCAATTTGGCTGTCAACAAAGAGGGCAACTGGTTTCTATAATAAACACTCGGGGATAGATTTTCAAAGAGCAGAGGCCCTGCCTTGCTTGGGTGTGTGTAATTTGTAACAGAGAGCAAATTCAAGTGTCTGGATTGCTGCCTCTCTCTGGCTTGCACTTGGCTCCGACGTTTGGGCCTGGCTTTGGTGGGTGTGAAGGAAGCCATTCCTCTGACAACATGAGCCCTGGTACCGTAGAGCTTCCCTGGTCTGGCTGTTTGATGTCTTGGGGACTGCAATGACAGAGGATCGATCTCCCAGCTGGGCAAGGAAAGCTGGCTCTTTGCTTTTAGACAGGAACAGTCTCAGCTCTTAGCCTTAACCTGCCTTCTCTGACCCCTGATATTGATACTTTGCAGCATCTGTGGTCTCACCTGCAATTAAAGAAGCACATTTTGTCCTGACTTGATGCTGCTTGGTCTGTAAGGACCATCCATTACCGATCTGCAAGGAGGAGCAGCCTCTCCATGATCTCCGAGGTCTCTGCACCAGCTCCCTCTCTGCTGGACCATCCTGTGTCAGCCTCAGCTCTCTGGTGTCATCTCAGTGAGGTGCCTCTGAAGTGGGGAGCACCCAAAGAAAAGGGCAATGCAGCCAGGATTCGAGCTGCCGGGCAATCCTATATAACACTGTGCTGTATCACCACTCCAGTTGTTACCGCCCACAGGGGAACGGGGAGCCAGAGATGCCGAGTGATGAGCAGCCGCCTGGGCACCGCAGTAAAGACACTGGGAAGATGCAGAGCTGCTCTCCAGTGTTGCACTGGATGCCACTCCAGTCGTTACCGCCTGCAGGGGAACGGGGAGCCAGAGACGCCGAGTGATGAGCAGCCGCCTGGGCGCCGCAGTAAAGACACTGGGAAGACGCAGAGCTGCTCTCCAGTGTTGCACTGGATGCATTGTAAACCCACACCTAAGTTTGAGGGAAGGCGTAAAGATTCCTCAGAGGAGGGAAATGTTTTGGTTAGAATGAGAAATGCAGCCTGAGGTCTGCAGAATAAGCACAGCTCAAGCGGTGAGCAGCATAGCCCATGCTCCAGGAGCTGGGAAAGGGACAGAGCAGTAGAGGCACTGAATCTCCAAGTGGGATCTACAAATAAATTGTATGTTCCCCCTCCATAAGCACCCCACTCTCGGCAGGAGGTGGAGAGTCTTCTCCTTTGCCCTCGTCTCTTCCTCCCCAGAGCCCAAGCCAGACCTCGTCACGTTGTGCAACCCTGTCTGGAGCCCTGCAAACAAAGCAGCTGGTTGCTCTGGAACACGCCGCTCTCCCGCTGACGCCAGCCTGGTCAAGTCATAGATCAGATGACTGCTGCCCAGAAGCAGGGCACTCTGTCCAGCTGCTGTGTCCTCAGATGGAGCTGACTGCAGCCAGGATGCAGCTCTTCTCTTTTAGCAACCGTAGTTTGACCGAGGAGAGCACCCAGCTGTCTACCCAGAGCTTTTCCAGGGGTCGGCGGAGCCCAGCACGTGCAGTGGCTGCTCAGCCACAACGCTGGCTTTCTTTTCCAGCAGTGGCATGAGTTGCTGTGAGAAACGTACGCTCTTGGCAAAACAGCCCCGGCTCCTGAATCATCGCCTGGCACAGCTGTCTGCAGGGAAACTTCCTCCCTGGGTGGCAGGTATCAAGCAAATCTGGTTCTCTCAGCGCTGCCCTGGGAGAAGCCACAAAGATTTTGCACACACGTGCGTGAAGGCACACACCCCTCGCCCACCCCTTCCAAAGGCTCTGCTGGACCCTGTTCAGCATCTGTTGCACATCACCCTCCTCATTTTCCAGGCTCTGTGGACTCCCTCCATCCTCTCCCAGATGTTTCCATCCTCCACATCCCTTCGTGGCATGAACACTCCTGATCGCGCTGAGGAGTGAGTGCAGATGTTTGGGTTCTGGAGGAAGCTCTGGTGCAGGATGTGTGCGAGGCTGTGCGGCCGCACGCACAGACAGTGTGCAGTGATCAACTCTGAGAGCTGGGGGAAAGGCAGAAGCCACTCAAAGGAGCAGTAAGCCTGGTTGGCGGGGACCTGCGGTGGCTCAGCGGCTCCGAGGGGCTGCATGGGGCACCTCAGCCATGGGTCGGACCCACACAGCAGCATTAGCACCCGGCCGATGGCAAGGAGGGGCACTGGGAGCACAGGGCTCAGGGATAAGGTTCATGCTGTCGAGAGACTTCATCTTTACTGGTCCATTATCGAGCCTGTTGGCTTCTAACACACTCCCGGGATGAAAGCACAAGGGGAGCGATTGTCCAAGTATTTACCAAAGTTTAGGTCCGATAAGCCCTGTTGATTTTACAAGTGCTCCTTGTGGCCCTGGGAATGACTTTATGGCTGGAGCTTGCAGGTGGAATACTTTGCAGTGGAGAGGAAGGAGGAAAGACACACCAACCAAACCCACCATTATTCACTTGTTTGCTGATTATTTCTGTGTGATTTAACTCCTTGATGAGCACCCCGGGCTCCCTCGGTGTGCTGTGTGCTTTCCAGGCTGCTCACTGAGGTTAGGAAAGTCCTCCTCAAATTCCTCAGGTTTACATTTCTCCTGAGAGTTACAAATTAAGAATGGAAACATCTGCAGTGAAGGGCAGAAGAACCTCTCGTCGCTGAGATCTCCTTGTCTATGAGCAACTTTCTTTTGAGGAAGTGGTAGAATATCTCTTGCTAAAGATTTTCAGAAGCAGACCAAAAAGCAGTCAGCACCAGGGTCTTGTACAGTGGAAACAGGTATCAATGCCACCTAAGGATTTGAAACCAGAACTGTTTGCATGATGTTTCTGATAATCTTAGTAATTACCTTCAGTCCTTCCCTATCCCTTCTCACTGTAGCTCTTTGTAGGTTGGCTTTTATTTTACAGGTGGAAAATAATGAGCATTAGCTTGTTGAGGGCTAGACAAACCAAAGCAAAGCAAACCAACATGTCTCAAATTAGGGACAGTATAAATCAGGGCAGCAAAACCGCTGGGAAACAACCAGCTGTGCATGAACTTCTTGGAGCACAGGACCTCACGGAGAGCTCAGAGAACAGCAACTGTTGAAGTCTTCATTTCCCCCCGTTACAATGAATCTCTCTGTAAATGCTATTTACAGTGAGAGGCACCCTCACTGGGGGGAGGAGGGGAGCTTAGATTTTTCAAATAGAAATAGTAAGGGGTTTGGCATCCTCAGGAAGCCAGAGTATCTTTGCTCTTAGTATCTCAGATGCTAGAGGAGAGGAAAGCATTTGAAGTCAGATAACATAAATAATTCAGTTTCTACATTAACACAACGGTTCCTCTCTGCTAGCTCTGCCATTTGTCTGCAGTTCTGGAAAGCAGCCTGCTTTAAGATGGCATTTAAGTGTTTTCTTAAGTGCTTTTAGATTCAACAAAGCACTTAAGACCATGTTTTAAGTTAAGCACCTGTTTAAGCGCTTTCTTGAACTGAAGCCTTCTTCCATTCCTGTCTCTCTGGTGGGAATTTGAAGTGTGAGCATCCATAGAGTGTGTCTCACTAAGCCAGCACATGAAATCTGTGTATATTGTGTGTATCTGCCAGTGTGTTCGCATGCGTTCCCACGGAGAGGTTCATCTGGGTATTACAACAAATAGCATCTTGGTGCAAGTGCCCTCTTTTTCCAGTAAAGCTGATGATGACTGTAAACCTCCCAGGTGCTGGAAGGCCCAGCTTGTTTGACGCGAGGTGACAGGACCTGGTTGCCCACGTGCTGCTGTCTCCTCAAACTCTACCCAGCTGCCAAAACTGCAAAGCCTGTTGATATTCCAGGTATCGATGGTCCGGCTGGAGCAGCCTACATCTCTCTGGAGCAGGTCACTGAGTAATTAGTGATATTACTAATGGGGAGGAAACCTGAAGCAGCTGGTGACATCCAGTCCCAGTGGAACTGTGGCCCTAGGCTAGGACCTGCTGCCAGTCCCCGTGTGGGACCAGATCTGCGGCTCCTCAGCCAGGGGGGTTACAATCAGAGAGTCGGAGAATCATGAATTATTTGGGTTGGAAGGGACCTTAGAGACCATCCAGTGCCACCCCCTGCCATGGGCAGGGACACCTCCCACTAGCCCAGGTTGCCCAAAGCCTCATCCAGCCTGGCCTTGAACCCCTCCAGGGATGGGGCATCCACAGCTGCTCTGGGCAACCTGGGCCACTGCCTCACCCCCCGCCCTCTTCCAGTTTAAATCCATTACCCTTCATCCTGTCACTGCATGCCCTTGTAAAATGTGGAAGGTTTCCCTGGAGCCTTCTCCTCTCCAGGCTGCACACCCCCAACTCTCTCAGCCTGTCCTCGCACGGGAGCTG
>NW_010109894.1:16516-16749 GCF_000699245.1 Pterocles gutturalis
GGGCGAGCGGCCTGCTGAGCGCCGGCACCATGGCTAATCTCCTTTCACCGCCTCACGGAGCACCCTGGTTGTCTGCCTCAGAGAGGAAACGCTGTGCTGGGCTTTCTCTTCTTCTTTTTTTTTTTTTTTTTTTTTTTTTTTCCTGACAGTATCTGTTGAACAAAGCTCCTTTCTTCCCGCCAGCCGGGCTGACCTAACACAAGGGGAATTGTCCTTGCCCGGCACAAAGGGCG
>NW_010109895.1:0-5276 GCF_000699245.1 Pterocles gutturalis
ACCTGGAGCGAGATGATCCGGAGCCAAGATTGATCCGGAAACCAAAGGGACACAGAACAAAAAGGGATGATCTTCTGGAGGGTCCTCATCTATATACTGGGCATGACGTGTATGTTTTGGAATAGATTATTGGCTACCCTTAAGTTTCAATCTTGAACCTAAGATCAAATCCTAGGCTAGCAACCAGCTGTGCTTCCTCCCTGGTCTGCTGACCTTGGCAGAAACACAAAACATGGCTTCTTATCAGCTTTCTTCTGAGCACAAATCCAAAACACAGCCTCTTGCTAGCTATTATGGAGAAAGTTAACTCTGCCTCAGCTTAACCCAGGACACCCTGCCTGGCCATCTTGGGCTGTGCCTGACCCCAGTTCCCCCCATTGGGCCTGATCCTGAACCCCACCTGCAGGTTGACATACCAGCCCGGCGTCAGCCAGGCCCCGTCCCCAGGGAAGTACCTGATGTCCAGGTCTGGGGCTGTCTCCAGGTGCCCCTCTGCTTGCCCTGCTCCCCAGCTGGGGTGGTGGGACGGGCCTGGCTAGTGAGACCCTGCCTCACTGCCCCTGGGGAGCCCCTGAAGCTCCCAGCCCCAGGAAGCTGCTGGCCCCTGCTGCACCATAATGTCTGGAGATGATGTTATCACAGTTCTCATGAGAAAAATGGATCCAGAGAGTGGGATGACTGACCAAGTAGAGTATAAAAGCAGCAGGTCAAAGGAGGTGATTCTCCCCCTTTACTCTGTCCTTGTGAGACCCCACCTGGAATATTGTGTTCAGCTCTGGGACCCCCAGCATAAAAAAGAGCTGGACCTGCTCGAGTGAGTCCAGAGGAGAGCCACTGAGATGGTCTGAAGGTTGGAGCACCTCCCCTATGAGGACAGGCTGGAAGAGGTGGCGTTGTTCAGCCTGGAGAAAAGAAGGCTCTGAGGAGCCCTGATAGCAGCCTACCAGTACCTGAAGGGGGCCTACAGGAGAGATGGGGAGGCACTCTTTATCAGGGAGTGTAGTGACAGGACAAGGTGTAAAGGTTATAAGCTGAAAGCGGGTAGATCTACATTAGATATTAGGAAGAAATTTTTCACTGTGAGGATGGTGAGGTTGCCCAGAGAAGTTGTGGATGCCCCATCCCTGTAGGCGTTCAAGGCCAGGCTGGACGAGGCTTTGAGCAACATGGTCTAGTGGAGGGTGTCCCTGCCCATGGCAGGGAGGTTGGAACTCAGCGATGATCTTTAAGGTCCTTTCCAACCCAAATCATTCTATGATTCTATGATTCTATAAGTAAAGCTAAGCTTTTCTGTCTCTATTCCATTGTGTTAGATATGAAATGCAGTTATTATACTTAACGTGTTTGTCAGAGATATAAATTTTAGATCTTTTCTTGGGTGTCCATTTTTTTCTCTCTTCAAGGACTGCAACAATATTACATGGCAGCAGACTTCTCCTTTGTCCTAATATTTCTTTATTTTCTCCCACTCAGTATCTGTAGGTTTGGACCTGAGACAATGATTTGACTAAGGAATCTCTGGTGAAAGCACGTATCAATTACTTCCCTCTAGCTTTTTGATGTTGTGAAAAGGGATGATATAGAGATCTGTTAAACTGTTATTGTCTAAGGTGAAGGAACTCCAGAAGGATGCAGTTGTTGGGGTGGGTTTTTAGAGACTTCTTTGTTTTTTGATATCAGAGAACGTCCTTGGGAATCAGTTCAAAAATTAATTATCTTGAGGAAAACAAAGACTCTCAAATACTCCAGGGAGTTTGAGAAGGTATTTTTTTATTATTTCAACTCAAGAGCAGCCAGTGTTCTAAATATTCCTGAAGGTGTAGGTTATAATCTCTAAATTCTCTAACCCTACCAGTAAGTAAAACTAGATCGTTTGGGTGCCCAATACATACATACAAGCATACACATCTGTATATGTATATATGTGTACATGTGTATGTGAGTATGTGTATCTATGAATACAAACATTTGTATAACATATTTTTGGTAAATACATACATATATAGATGTATAAGCATAATAGTATGTAACATGTTTTATGTAAACAATGCCAGTCTAGTTAAAACTCAAAATATGGATGACAATTCATGTTTGACTTGGATCAGAATAAAATACCTTCAGCTTGAATAACAAAGAGGAAATGTTCTCAAGAACATGACTGCAAGTAATTTTGGGGATCCGGCTTTAAAAAAAATAAAAATTATTTTAACATGCCTTTATCATCTCCTTTTTCTGTGCTTGGTAAGAGAAGACAGCTATGCATTCTGCTGTGTCTCTTACTCTGTCGTGCTTTCATTTGATATGTTAACCATGTCTCTTTCACGCTTTCATTTGAAATATTAAGTTTTTCAGGTACAAGCCTGTAAGATGTATTTTAGAGGGACAAAGAAATAGACACATCTTACAAAATTCCAAAAAGGACAGGACTGCTGATTTTTAACACTCAAAGTTGCAGAAATATAAACAATATGAGACAGAAGAACACAGAAAACAGTCTTATGGGTAACAGTCTCACTGGATGGACAATGAAAATGTACTTGGCATCTTTACAAAAGATTATTTAGGCAACCCCGTAGTGTTTATTATTGAATGCTTTTTTCCAGATTCACACAAAATATATATTTTTGTAGGTCTGAACATAAAATAAATAAATATATAATACAGAGTTAAAATTACAGTTGCCATTTAGGGTCACATGGCAGCAGTTTTGATAGTTTGAAGTCCTTTTAAAGTTCCAATTTGACAGAAATAAACTAAATAAAATTTCTCTAACTAATAGTTGGTTTAGACGTTTCTTTAGCCTAATTGAATGAATTTAATTTAATTTTCAAGGACTTTTAACTTCTGTCCCAAATGAGAATTTAAAAAACAGCTGCTATTGTGGAACAGCCTGGAAAGAGATGAAACGTATTTCTGCCTATCAGGAAAGCAGTACAAGTAGGGTATTTAAATATACAGCCTTATAGCTCTACTGGAACTAATTGGCTATAATGTTTCTTAGCTGTATTTGAAATTTAACAAATTAGTAAATTAGAGCTGCAAAGATCCATACCCCAGAGATTTAAACTCCAGCACATGAGCTCTCAGTTCCGTATCCATTAGGTTAATATCTTGCTTGCCTCATTCATTTCTGCTGCTTGTGTTTGTTTCCGTGAAGAACTGGAGAGAAGAAATGTTGCTATTTGCTATCAAAGTTAGACACTCTTTTGCATCCAAGTGGCAACAGTCAGTTGAATTTGACACGGAAGCAGCTCTGATGCACACTGAAAGTTGACCTTGTGACAAAACACAAGTGTCAAATATGATCCAAGCTTAGAGACGCAGAATTAGGAACCTTCTGCAGTTTCACTGTAGTATATTAGGTTTTCATTTGCCGTACATTTAAAAAAATGTGTTTAAAACCAATGAACTTACTTCCTTTGTTTCCTTTCAGGAGTGTAACTTGTTGATAGTGAGATATGTATTACCTAGAGAATTCCAGTCATTCTGGTTATAGATTTCAAATCCAAAAAGTTCTCAAGAATAACATGATTAACTTCTAATAGGCAAGTGAACTGTTGCCCTTACTGAAAGAGTCTGATTTAATTGTAAGACTTCAATGACTTTCAGTGCTAGTATTGTAAGAGGGGGTTCTCCTTAAGTGTAAGTAATCTTACATGTCTGAAATCTCCGCCATAGGTTTTTATGTCTTAAACTTAAGTGGCAAAAGTTTCTGTCAAAGTGACAACTATTATGTTTCCTGATTGCAGCGAAATTGTTATGAAAGGCTATTAAGAAACAGTCCCACACTGATAGGGGCAAAAGTACATGTCCTAATTTTCACCCTTAAATAAATGATTTTTTAATGCTTTTATATATTAGTGTTTCATCATTAACATTTAATTCTACAGAAGTCAGACAATTTGACTACAGGATTCTGAAAACCCGGCTTTCCTTGTTTTCATCTGGATGTCGCTGTATCCTATGTATACCCAACTTAAACCAGATGTTTCCCTTTGGTTGACCATCTATTAAAGGTTTGCATGATAATCTCTGATTTCACCCCCCCGCCCCGGTCCCCCAGAAAAAGACAGAATTCCAGCAAATAATCTTGGGTTTTAGTCCCTTTTAGTCTCATCTGTGATTTGTAGGTTTTTTGGACTCCCTAACTCCATATTTCTGTGTCCTCTTCTGGTGAGGCTTAGGGGAACTCAATTCCTCCTGCTCTAGAAACCCATTAAAGTGAACATTACATAATGAGAAACCAGAAAAAGCAAAATGATGTTGTCAAAAACATTTAAAAGAACTGAAAGAACTGACTTGGAGTGTTCACAGTGAAGATAAGAACTTATGTAGAAAAGCAATAAAATAAATCAATTCACTTGTCAGGCATATCAAATAACACTACAACAACTTTTTTTTTTTTTTTTATAAGGATAGTAATTGGACAGTACACACACATATCTTAAATTCTATTGATCAAAGACAACCTATCAAATAAAAGAGTCGGAGTTAACAGCACAAAGCCGTATTCTGACCACTCATACAAGTAGTGATTAACAGCTGAAACAGGAGCACAAACAAATTAACAATCAATAACTGTAACTAATTCCCCAGTGGCACAGACTTTCTGTAGAATACTGTTCCACTGTTAAAAATCCACTAATGCTAGTGGAGTTATGCTACAGATAGTAGAATCCTGAGCATATTGTATTTTCCTGTATTGATCGAGGACCGAGGGGAATTGGAGTATCTGTACCAATATCCTTCTGTAGGATATTGAAAAATGATTTCTCAGTGCTTTGCTGCATTATTGTTTCATCATTAACCAAAGTAGAAGGTGAATTTAGTTCCAGAGTCTTTTGAAGCAGATCATAGGACATTTTTGAGGCTGTGTGCCTTCTAAGGTTGAATCCTAGAAGAAAATGCTTTTGTAGCCACACCTAATAAGCAAAAGGATTTTGTACATGTCAAATAAAAATAAACTAAAAATATTTTCGTACAGTATATTGTAAGTATGTCATATTGTATCAGGTTTGCATGGTAAGGTTTTGGTAGCAGGGGAGGCTACAGGAGTGGCCTCTGTGAGAAGCTGCTGGAAGCTTCCCCCTTGTCCAACAGAGCCAATGCCAGACAGATCCAAGATGGACCCACCGCTGGTCAAGGCTGAGCCCATCGGCAACAGTGGTAGTGCCTCTATGACTACATATTTAAGAGGGGGGGGGAGGGAACGTGGTTAAAAACAGCAGCAGAGAGGAGTGATGTGTGAGAGAAACAACCCTGCAAGGTCAGAGCAG
>NW_010109895.1:5300-15533 GCF_000699245.1 Pterocles gutturalis
CCCCAGGCACCGGAGCAGAGGTTCCCCTGCAGCCCGTGGTGCAGCCCAGGGTAAGGCAGCCATGGAGTAACAGTGGAGCACAGATACACCTGCAGCCCTGGAGGACCTGACACCAGAGCAGGTGGATGCCCAAAGGATGCTGTGACCCTGTGGGAAACCCGCGCTGGCGCAGTCTGTGCCTGAGGGACTGCACCCAAAGGAAAGGACCCATGCTGGAGCAGTTTGTGAAGAAATGCAGCTTGTGGGAAGGACTCACACTGGAAAAAAATCCATGGAGGACTGTCTCTGATGGGAGGGACCCCATGGTGGAACAGAGGAAGAGTGTGAGGAGTCCTCCCCCTAAGGACGAAGGAGTGGAAGAGTCAAGGTGTGCTGAACTGACCACAACCCCCATTCCCCGACCCCCTGTGCAGCTGGGGAGGAGGTAGAGAAAATCAGGAGAAAAAAAAAAAAGAAGGGGAGAAGTGGGGGGAAGGTGTTTTTGAGATTTGGTTTTATTTCTCATTATTCTACTCTGATTTGATTGGTAATAAATTAAATTAATTTCCCCAAGTCAAGTCTGTTTTGCCCGTGACAGTAATTGGTGTATGATCTCTTCCTGTCGTTATCTCAGCCCACAAGCCTTTTGTTGCATTTTCTCTCCCTTGTCCAGCTGCAGAGGAGGAGGGATAGAGCAGATTTAGTGGGCACCTGACATCCAGCCAAGGTCAACCCACCACACAGGTTGGTATAATACACAGGACTGTATAAAACACAGTATGGTATAATCTGGATCTTTGCTTAAAAATATACTAATGTTCACACAAAAGAGTTTAATTCTAGAATTTCATACTTAAAGTGCTACTACATTGACTTTTTTACTACAAACTGTGACTCTGAGATTAATTTATGTAGCAATAGATCTGAATTCATTCCATGTTAACACACCCATTGAAACCTTTAAAGAGAGACTGCTGTCACAACTAATCCATTACACAAAGAAGTTTAGAAGCAAACAGTGTCATGGATACTGAGTTTGGATTAAAGATTTTGTCTTAGAACTAGTGTTATGTTTTGAGAACCATTTCAACTTTGGAGGGAGAACAGGCAACATATTTACCTAGGATCAAGGTTGTAACTACGTTTCAAGAAACAGGGAACCGTAGTACAAGGCTTAAAAGTTAAACCAATTCAAATCAGTGTCTTAATGTCATTATTTAGCCCTGAAGAAATCACCATCAAAAAGTTAAAGAATGTGAAACAAGGAATACATATGATAACAATTTCAATATGCATGTGAAATATAACAGCTTTAAACTCAGATGAACTCTGCTGATTATTCTTGACTCTTAACTGCTAGAAACCATCTTTTTTGATTAAGGGGCTCTTGATTAAACAGTATGAGTAAAGATACACATGTACTGTGTACACTAGAAAAGCAGACTGCATAGATTGGGACTTGAGGAAATGTAACTACTGTTACTTGGTGTATCAAAGGTCAACAAAAATTATTAAAATATTGCATGTTTAAGGCTTATAATGTAGACTTCAAAACCACAAAATATTTAACTTGCCAAGTTTAAGGCATGATTTTATCACCATATACAAGGTCTCAACTCTTTCCTTGAGATAGCTGAGGATGTCCAAAAGATCCACACAATGCTGACAGATACGTTGCAGGATCTCTCTGGGAGACTATGCCCTTTGAAATAGCACTGTGTCATGGACTGTAGACCATAGGGAAAACATAAAGCATCTTGAAGGTAAGTAGAAGGTTATATCTAGGCAACTGAATCATTTATTTACCATGTAGGAAAAGAAATTTTAATAACAGATTATTAAAAATCACGTACAGCTATACAATGATGTCCAATAGCAAGAAAAAATAGGAAGAGTGCACAGAATGTTTAGACATACCTTTAGAGCTAGCCAAGGGTTGTGGGTTAATATTATAAATATCTTAATAGGGTAGACTTTATAAAAGATATAATTTTAGTCCAAACTGAGCAATTGGATTTGAAACAGCCCTATGATTCCAGAATAGAGGCTGTCACATTGTATGACAGTAGTCCCTTCTGGATATGGACTCTGCTGGTTAGTCCAGTAACAGCTGTGATTTGTGAGGCTTCCATTTTCAGTTCCTCCTAAAAAGCCAGTATGTTTTAAGTGAACTATCTCCATGCTAATGGATAGCATGTATTTGATATAAAAGGTAGACTGTCTTGTCCCAAATCAGATGTGAAACTCAGAGCTACTCAGAAAATAAAATTATGATGTTAAAAAAATCCCACCTGATTAAGATTTAAAATGAAAAATACACATAATCAATTTTCCTATAAGATATAAAAAATTATTAAATTGTTTTTTTATCTTCTAAATTTTGTGTATTCATCATATTATCTTGATTGGCATTTTCTATTAAATCACTTGAATATGGTATACACAATAAAAAAAAAATTAAGAAGAACTATTGACTGTGCCTAACAGGATTTTTAATGCAAAATATTATATTTCTGAGAAATTGTTTTGATCATTTTCAGACTTAAAATTGCAAAGGTTACAGCTAAAACTTGCGTCACTAAAACTCTCTCCATCTAGTTCATTGCCAATCCTAGAGCCTCAGGCTTCATATATTTCTGCCAGTAGAAGACAGAAGAGAGCTTGATATTTATCTGAAAATATTATGTGTGACTCTTAAGGATATCTAGGAATGAGAAAAAAATAGTGGTAAGTCTTTTCAAAATAATTAACAAGGCAAATAACAATCTATGAAACTTGTCAGTTTTCAGGGCACTAAACTATATTATTGGCACATCATGTTTGCATATTCTCCTTCTGTTTGTTAGGAAATTGGTGTCTAAATAGTACGGCATCTTGTCAGGAGATAATGTTGGAATAGATTAAAATGAAAGTGAGAACAAAGAATATATTTGATAAGACTGAAGTTAAAACTGATAGGAAATCTCATGGGAGAGTTGAAGCTGATTATTCATCAGTGGGCAGAAGAAGGCTAGATAAAAGTTTTGTAATATTTGGCAATTTTCTATGTAGCCATTCTCTGTTAGTTCAAAAAATATAAACTTCCTATGCTTGCTGATGTACAAGAGCATCACATCAGGAAACATTGAAATGAGTTAGATTCAACAGGATTTCTGAATCAAACTGACTTGACATCAAAGTGAGTTTAAATCAGAATGTGTTATCATCAATGAGCTAAAATTGGGTCATACAAATAGAATGAAAACATTGAAGCAAACTGATGAAATTTGTCAAGTTTCATCGATATAAACATTCTCTGCTAAGATCTATGCTAAATCTGACAATAACTCTTTGTATTGTTGGTTTTCTGTTATGAAAAGACAGTCATACCATATGAGTAGAAATAGGAATAACAGCAATCCATTTTGATTGCAGTAGAAGTACAAAATTACTGGTATATATTTTGATTGATGTTTACTGGCAAATTAGTGCCCTTTCATTAACATATGATTTGGAGTGTACAGGGCAGCATTTTTGTGTACCAGGAAAGTGCAAAAATTGCATGAGGACATGCTCCTAAAAGGCAGGAGTTTTTATCCAGGTGTTACTCACATACGCTCTTTAGGTTTTTCTCAGATTAAGTATAACCACACAGGTGAAAGTCCATATTTACTGTCTTGTTTTCTTGTCTGCCTATGGAATGGAATTAGATTTAATGGAATCGTGAATTGTTGAGTTAATCTTTTTCTGGGTGGAGAGGCAGGAGATACCACTAGTAGAAGCTGAAACATGAGCAAAATGAATGACCCTTCTCAGTAGCTTATATATTTATGGGTTTGCCCAGTAATGTAGAGATTGTCTGCACATTGAGAAAGCCAATTTGAGGTCCTCTAATTCAGCATAGAAACTGTTTTAAACTCAATCAGAATCAAATCCCAGCTGTGACAATGATATCTCATAACTACCTGAAGAGGAACACAATAATTAATACAAAATGATGCTTTATTTTGCTCTGCGGAGCTTCCAGTTCTATTTTAGATCTTGTAAATTCCTATCTATACAGACTGTATCTCTCAGCTGCGGTAGGTTATAGAAATCTCCTACACTTCTTCTCAACATCCGTCAGTAATTGGGTCCTGTTTTATTATGGTATGTATGCACGAAACAAATGCTGTTAGAAATACAGATCTATGCTTCTGAAAGGCCAGATTCAGCATTTATGCTAAAGCAGATTTGATCTTCTTTGGTGATGAAAAGAACAATTTCCAGGTTAAGATGCTAGTAGTATACTTTTTTCCTACAAACAGAAAAACAAAAAACAAACTGTGTACACTGAGCAATCCACTTCTGTATGTTTTCTACTTATTAGAGCTCTGGGTTGTAGCCAAAACCAAAGCAATAATGTAACAAGCATCTCAATATCTGCAACTAGTACCTGCAATTACGAGCATGATCCTGCATAATTCTGTACACATGCATGATCCTCATATTTGGTGGATTAGCCACCAGAGATAGTTGTACAGAACCAGGATAATGGATTTTGCTGCAAGTTTTATATTGCAGCTTTAAGGTATAAAAACTTGCCAAAACACTGCACTGGAATACGGCTTAGAATTACTATCAAAACTGCAGTGCCTGCCAAGAACTAATTAAAAAGAAGCTATCTTGAATAAACTGGGTTTTAAAACTTGTAGACATGGCCGTCAAGTTAATTATCTCATCTACTTGTGATTTGAAGATACAGTAATAGTTTATGTAGAATATTTTTCAAAAATTTTGATAACTGTAGAGTGCATGTTGTATCAAGACAGGCCAGAATGAGACCAGCTGTGCTGAATGCACAGTGAATGGGGGAAAACTGACAAAAAATTTGTTTAGTACATCACAGTGCCTCACAACAATGAAGGCTGCCTCTGTATTCAGCGTTGGGTATGAACTGTCCCCCTTCTGCCCCTTTATTCTTTCAGATTATATGGCAAATATCAGTGTGGAAATGGGGGGATGTGAAATATACAGAACAAGAAGCTTATATCTGAATCCAATCTCAAATATGGTAACTTGTCTCTATCCCATAAAGGGGAAATCAGCATATGTCTCTTCCTTTGCCTTAAGTTTTTGCATAATGCAGTATGCAAGAAATTCTGTATTGGCCCCCCAAGAATTATTGGAAAATAATCCCCCTGATTTTATCTATTATTCACTTGTTCATGCATCTACAGTTTTAAGGTGATTCTTTGTTCTTCATCGTTAGCCTGTATAGCAGTTGTCATTGTCAAAAGAAATGTTCTTCTATGTACTTTGAGGAAAAACTGTCCTCCTGGCTCAACTGGAAAGTAAGAATTCTACAAAATGTAAGGAATTTTGCTGCTTCACTCTGCAAGTCTGTTTCTTTCATGGACCATTACTTGATAACGTAGATATAGCCTCAGTTTCCTAAACACTTACTTGTGTGTGATTAATTTTCCCCTTGAAAGCACAAATAGAGAGGAAAAAGGAGTATGTGACTGTAGTGCTATTTTACAGTAATTTAAACTACTTAGCAAAAATCAGTAGCAGAATGTAAATCTTCAAGAAGCCATGAAAAACAGGTGTGCTTTTGAAGTCCAGCCTACATAGTGTGTATTGACAAATCACTGTATAGATATCATGCCTAAGCATTAAATACTAAAGCTTTATAGTGAATTGTAGAGAGATCACTTTATCTTTCTAAAAGTTATTGCTTATTCATTTCAGTAAGATGAGAATTATATCATAGGAGAAACAGAAATATCTACCTGTTCTTCTTTGTATCATGAAACTTCATGAACCATCCCTGGAGGTGTTCAAGAAATGTGTAAATATAGTGCTTAGGGACATGGTTTAGTGAGTTAGGTGGTGTTAGGTTGGACTTGATGATCCTTAAGGTCTTTTCCAACCTTAATGATTTTATGATTCTACGATTCTATGATTCATCAATTTTGATAACATAAATTCTATTAAAATTCAGTTCTACTTATGAAATGTATGCATTATTTCAATTTTTTAGAGCATACAGTTATTACATTTTTATAGTAAGTGTTTCTGTTAATACTCCCTGAACAGAAAAGATAATTAATTTTCTTCTCTCAAATCCTTGCGAATTTTGCATGATGCTGCTGAAGTCAAAACAATGTAAAATTATGGTGAGGTGACAATCAAAGTATAATATTCAGGTTGAGTCAGCAAATAACAAAGCCAACATGTGGTTGTATGAACATTTCCATTTGCCTTAGGATATTTTTGATCATATCACTGTTTTCCTCAAAAATATGAGTGTGTACAACAACCACAGGACTTGGGCACACAACAAATACACAAGTAATTATTAAAGAAGCAAATAAGCAAGTAAGCTGTCAAACAAATAAACAAAACTGGTGTCCAGCCTTGTGTTTTAAACTTATTTTAAAAAGAGTCTGGTCTCTTAAAAAAAAGACACTCTAAACAGGTTTTTCTTCGTTCTGCAGAGTGACATTTTACTAGAGGCACACTGCAGTAGAAAATGCAGGCTTTTTTAGCAAAAGCTGGAACATTGTCAGCCACAGATATAAAACATAAAATTTGCTTTGACATCAGATAATGAGCTTCTGGCAAAATTGTGTCTTCTCCTTGTGGTTGTCTTTGCAAATAATTCACCTCAAAAAGAGCAGTGTACATTATATTCAGATTCTGACCAGATTCTACATATTAATAATGCAATTTTAAGTTTGTTGTGTTCTGTTTCCTGCCTGTAGCTAAGTGACTGAGAATTAAATTACTGCCATGGATGGCACTGGAATTTTGTTTCTTCATGGAGTCTGTTGGTCCACTACATACGCAAGTGGTTTTACTTAATCTTTGAATTAATGTTCTCAGAAGATTGTTAAAATTTTCAAAGAATAGGAATATTAACCCCACCTTGTATTTTCATTATAATTGTCAAATCTGATCTAGGACAAATGCTTTGTCAAAGCACTGTTTTTTCAACTCAGAGTAATAACTGACTGAAAGTCCATCTGTCCCAAATAAGATATTGTGCCCAAATGCTTATCATTGTAAAAAAAAAAAACAAAACAAAACCAAAAACAAAAAAAAAAAAAAAAAAAAAAAAAGAAAGAAAATATATGAGAAGAAAAAAATCTGGAGCACACATGATGATTCCCAGGTTTTCCTGTTAGTGCTGAGAAGTGTGTGACTGCAATGTACAACACCACCACATTTGACAAGTATAGAACACTCCTGTCTAGCCAAGGTTTTTTATTGTGCATTTGCAGTAACTGTGCCTTTTTTTCCAATCTCAAGAGTGTTAGTAGGATTTTTTTAAGGAAAATATCTTACCAACAACAATGACTTTGACCCAAATGAGGCCTGCAGTTCTGGCCTTTTTTTACAGGGATTGAGTAAAAGCTTGATGACAGAGTGCTTGTACTGGGCTAATAAACAAAAGAGTTATTGAAACAAGTAGCATCTTCATAGAAAGACCTCAAAAGATGCATGAAATTAAAGAAATGGTGTGTTATGCTTTATATAGTTGTAAATTCCAGCTTGCTTGTGTTTCTAGTACCAAATTCCATCACAAATGATTGAATGTTCTGATTCCAGTACAATATACTATATTACCATAGTTATTTAAGTTATTTATCTAAAGTAATAAACATGACTTTATGTTTCTGTTCAACATGGTATGCAAGAATGGGCCTATCTTTAAAAATGGATAACCTTCTTGAATCATAAATTAAATATACACAGAGTCATGGTTAGGTATGCTACTATTCCTTAATGAATTAGGATTTATAGGTGAAAAAGAACTAATTATTTTACTAGAAAATACAAGTATTTATGTCTCAGCCAAATCTTAAGGCTTCTAAGGCAGTTAAAACCCAGTCAAATTAGGCTACATTTTAAATTATTATTATTATTGATGCTTCCACATGTACTCTTCATTCATGTCATTTCTACTTCATTATTTGTGCAATTTGATTGAAAACTGGTTGATGATGAAAAAAAGAGTCTACATGAATGAGTTTGCCTAATATGCCACAGAAAAAGGTGGCTCAGAATCAAACTATCTGCAGAAGAAGCTGGTTATACAGATACAAATTGTGGTCGTGACGTTTTGGTCCCTGTTATATGAGGGGGAGCTATATTACAGTGAAAGTAACAGATATTTAACTATTTGCCAGATAATTCTCAGGCCATAAAAGAAAACAATCCTTTTCATCCCGAGGAACAACGTCTTAAAAACATACCCAGTGACATAAATGTTTACACTGACATTTTAAAAATATGTAGTCTCTTGTTAAGGGTACAGTTGCTGAACAAAGCATTACCAAATCCCTAATGCTCTGCTTCCACAATTAGTGTTAGTGTTTGATTTTTTGTCACCTAAAGAGTTCATGCTGTATTTGGAGAATGGGTTTAGGACATAAATAGTCTTTTTTTCAGATGTTTTAGCAAGGTGATTAGAATAAACTACCAGAAATGTCCCTGGGATATAAAAGCTTAAGTCATATTGCAAAAATGTGCTGGTGTGATGTAGAATGTAGCACTTCCATGAGGAAATCAGGTATCCAGTTGCTGAACATGCTTGTGAAACCCCTCTAAGTTATTATCTGTATCCTTAGATAGTTAAGTCCTTTTTTTCATTGCTGTCTTATACACTTCTCAGGTTAAAATCACAGCCACAGTTTTAGGTCACGTAGGCATGGATATTTTGCCCTAACATTTAATACCTGGAACACAGTCTCATCTGATCTTTTTCAGAGTTTGGTGTTTCCTTTCAAGACAGAGGCTCAGAAGGTTTCCGGCTTTCTGCAGTGAGCCACAGTAAGGATTTCAGCTGAGAATGCAGGATAAAATCCCTGGTAAGTGTGTAGAACTTTTTTCAACTCTATTTTTTTCAGTATTGAGTATGAGATACCTTCTCTGGTTGTTAGAAGCCTCACCTGAACCACCCCAAGGCTCAGGCATATTGGATTTTCCTGTGTACTTCTTTGTCAAATGCTTATGTTGTGCCACTGATCTTGTGTATTATTTTTGACCCTGATGTATTATTATGATGGTCTAACCAACAAGCCTCATGCTACCAAATAGAAACTAGTAGTCTTAAATTATTTTGCGTATGGTTGTCACTTCACCAACCAGTCATACAAATAAGGTCTTTTTAAAATAAAAAGTCTTCTGAAAGGTCACTGATATTTATTTTTTAAGTGGAAACTCAGAGTAATATTAAGCTGTTCAGAGTTTTCAGAATTGTGTGAATGGTTTTACTGTTCCTGCAGTGCATGACAAAAATGCTGACAGGGAACCCTCAGGCCACCTGCTAAGCATAGCAGAATTCACTATGTGCTGTATTAAGGACTGAATGTCAAGGTTGACACTGAGTTGCTCAATAAAATAGATCTTTCACATCCTGCAAGAAATGAAACCCTACTGTTTCAAGACAAGCATCTATAACCACCCAAGAGAGCACTGCAATATTTATATTTTTTAAGTGGGATTTCAGTCTTTCATATCCTTTGGCCCCCAGCTGGGCATAAGAAGAGTAAGTAGAACAGAGGAGTGAAATCCAAGAATTCAAGTAGCATTGAGATATTTGGGGTTTTTACTCCACATTTATAGTCATGCTACATGCCATAGATATTGTATTTTGACATTTGAATGAAGCAGCAGCTGCTTGTTGGATTAGCAGTTTTCTACAAACAGTTATTGCTTTATATTAGAAAAAAATCCGAGTACCATTTGTTTTTCACTTATTTTAAATTTTAAAAAGAATATGAAACTCATAAGTCTGAACCTGCACTCTGATTTCTCAGCCTGACCACTCGGTCATTATTCGAGAGTCTGTTTTCATGAAGTTTAGGTTGCAGACTGTACTAGGAGTTGACCTTCCTATTTAAATTAATAGTGAGTAATTCAGAATCTAGCCAGAATTACAGTAATATATGTAATATAAGTAATATATGTAGACCCATGAAGTAATGCTGATGTAATCACTGATGTAATGCTGGAAACTGAATGAGATTTTTAATATTTCCTTTGAAAACTGTGGCTACTGTCCAAAGCCATTCAAATGAAAAAAAAAAAAAAAAAGTATATGAGAAACAACTGCTTGTTGTCCCTAATACAAGTGGAAGATTATATAGCATGATGGGATTACAGGGAGAGGAGGCAGCTGCAGGAAAGAAGCTCTGAATCTTTAAGGCTCCTTTCTCCAGGGAAGGTACTTAGCTAAATACTTACTATTTTCTTTTGTCATTGTGGTGGGTTAGCCCTTGGCTC
>NW_010109896.1:0-24720 GCF_000699245.1 Pterocles gutturalis
GGGGGGCGGGGATGTAAATCCTTTAAATGGCAATTTTATTCCAGGGCTTTATTTTTTTTCCTCTGTGATTACTTTTGTCTTTTGGACTGTACAAAGAAGGACACAAGTTTGTTTCCATTACATCTCATTCACAACATCCTAGCAGTGTAAAGGTTCTTCAGCAGAAATCAGAATTTAGGTGGAGGAGTAGATTCATGTTCTAGTTTTAAACATACAGTGACTAAAACTTCCTGGTACTGTATGGTTCACTAAACTTCTTCATGAATGTTTTGTTGCATCCCTCTGAATCTTAGTCTCTTCTGTCATGTCCCCCCACCCTACCCCAGCTTAATTTATTGCCAGAACATTTCACCCTCCCACATATTCTTCCTTCCAGGTCAGTGCTGCATGGCATAAAGTGAACAAATGTGTGTAGTCTTGACAATTTTTGTGTGACACCCTGATTTGCCACCTTCCCACTTCTCAAGCTGTTGCCATTCATGACTGTATGCTATCCTAGCACTCGGTGAACTGATAATTTTGAGTCCCATTGAATTTCAGAAGAGGTTATGTTCCTAAATCTCATAAGTTCCACTCTTAGCCTTATCTTATGCCTTCTAAAAAAATAATTGTTATTAGTTCAATCCTCCTTGCTTTTGGCTGTGTATTTTGTGTTTGTTGGTATTTTTTGTATAGTATTGCGTCTTCTTTTGGTTTCACAAATATGCTTCTATCCAGAGGAAACCATTCGTCTGCTACTTTTCCTAATTCCTTGGAATTTCTCTGTCATTCTTCATAGAAATCTTCTCTTTATGTGAATTAATTAAAAGAAAATTAAATAGCATTCCAAATATTTTCCTTTTAGTCTCTTTAGGACTTTTCCTCACAGATCCATAATGTCTTAGGCTTGTATTATTACTACATTCCCTTTTTTCCCCCCCCAAAGCGTTTTTATATTTACACATACTCTTTTGTTTTTTTTCTTGTCTCAGGAGCCAAGCATTCCCTTCCTCAGTTTCATTTGTCATACAAATGCCGATCTGTTTTGACCTTGGTTGATGTTTCTGTGTGGCTGTGTCAGGAAAGCACAGTGTCTTCATTTTTATCTCTCACTGTCTCTTTCTGGTCATTTTGCTATTCAGTAATTAGTAGCTTGCAAAGGCAATAATCACACTTTCCAGTGTACTCAGCCACTGAACTGTGTTTCTCCCTCCATCCCTACCCTTCAATGTGCAAGCATGCCAATGCTTGTATTATATGTGTCTAGTTCTGTTCACCCTAAAAGGATGAAGCAATGGTTTGATTTCTTTCCTTTAATGGGTACTTTTTCCTCTGGTTTTTTGGCTGCTGCTCTCTTACATAGGCATGTGCAGATGTATTTCTGTTTGGTTTAGGTGTCTTGGTTTAGTGTGTTTTGCTGTTGTGTATGTGTTCATAGATAGCTCTGAAAATAGCTACAAATAACTAAAACATCATTTAATTTTTGAGTAAATTTATGTATCTGGATGAGAATAGTGTTTTGGTTTGTTTTTTTTTTTTCTTCTGAAGAGATCCCCAGTGTTTTTCTTCTTTTAGGTATCTGAAACATGTTATATGCTGCAGAGGATCTGTGAAAATTTGTATTTTAATTTGCTTCTGTGATGGGTTTTCATTGTATGTTTTTCCCCACTGTGTGGTCCCAGCGTATATATCAAGCTATGTTTTCATAATTTTATTGCATTGTATTGTAGTGTAGACTCTGAATATTCTTTAAGATGAGGTAGTAACTTCCAGTATTGTTGGCAGACTCATTGTGCCAGTCTTTATGTCTGTACTCGGAGTAAATTTTCAGGGTGGCAGCATCACTTACCGGGCATTTAAGTGTTTTAGGCACTCTGGAAATGCTGTCTCTCTTCATCCTGTGCAGACACTATGAGACTTACTTATGTGTTATTACCAGCACACAGCAGTAATTTAGATATGGCTGTGTTGATGGGGTACCATGTGGACAGTCATTTCTACTGCCTTCCTTTCAGCTAGTCATTTCCACATTTGGATGTAAGAATGCTGTTATATACGGAGGGTAGATTCTGTGGTTTTTTAGATCCATAGGCGCTGACAGGGATTACACTACTTGCTAACTTTGTTACTCTTCCTGTGCAGGTAGGCTATAAACAGATATGATACGTGAAATTCTCAAAACTGGGATTTTTGTCATTGCCACTGTTCTTCTGTTTTTTACTACATTGATTACTGTTATTTTTTGCCTCTTGGCATGTCTGTAGGTGTCCTTCCTTTTACATCCCATCATCCCATGCTGTTACCTTGCTTTTGGAGTTGCATGGTGAAGTCCTTCCATTTATTTTGGATAAAATTACTTTAAAAAATGGATCTTGGTGGTTTTGGTGTAGGTTTTTTTTTGTTTGTTTGATTGTTTTAAGTCAGCCAGGGATAACTATTTGTTTTCTTCCCTTGCATTGCATATCCAAACATACTTTATTTTCTTGTGCTACCTCAAGGATGTTCAAAGAATGGCATTTTTTTCCTTAACATGTAATTCATACTTCCTAGTGTTTCATTTTTCTTCCTTTTCTTCCCCTTTATGTTTTCTCTTGGCCTTTGTGTTTTACATTACTTAATACAAATTCTATTAACTCTTTCCTTTGCTTACATTGATGTCTTTCTTTTGCTTTCTGACTTTTATGCAGGCCTCTAAGGTCATTTTAATTTTTTCAGACATGGATGCCTAGACCTTCTTGCTGCTCCAGGCCAAGGTTGTTAGCACTTTCCCAGAGTGCACCCAGCCCTTTGTGCCTGAGGTGCAGGAAAAAGACTGAGGTGGAACTTGCATTGTGTACAGCCATAAGTCAATGGTTGGTCAGTGTTGAGGGAAAAGCTCTGCTCTCTTCCTCCTTCATTCTCCTCTCTTATATCCAGGCATCCTGTTGTTGCAGAAACACCACCAAAAGGTGACCAGCAGTTTGGTACACAGCAGCTTGAGGCTTGTTAAATGCTAAGGTTAATAATACTTGGTCAACAACTTAAGTCAGCCCAGCACTGAAGTATAGGCAGAGCTGTTTGGAACATCAGCCCCCTATTCCAGCAGTAGTAGAGGAGATGCCTGTGTAGAAGTGCCCTGTCAGTTTGACACAGCGCTGTTGCTCCTTGGCTGTGGATATGCCTCCCTAGTCCTTCTCTCAGGTATGGCTTTTGAAAAATAAATAAAAAACCCCTAAAACCTCAACCCTATCATCTGTTTCTTATTTGCTGGCAGTTCATTCATGCTGTGTGCTGAAACACATGTTTGGAAGCAAACTCAAGTCAGTTGCTGTCTTTCCACTGCCTTCACTGGTTTTGAAGTGGGCATGAAAAAGCGTGGTTCACTGAAGTCGGTGGAAAACCTCCTATGCCTTTTGTCAGTTTTGGACTCTGTCCAGATTGTTCCCAGTGGAGCTGGGTTGCACCTGCATGCTAGGATAGCTGTCTGGCAAGCTGATTCTTAGAAACCAACAGAAGCCCTGTACACGTGTTATTCCTGGGCAGTTTTCTTCAGGAAGTACTAAATCTTGCACTCCAGAAGGATCACAAAATAGTGAAAGCATTTGACAAGGGAAAAGGGAAAGAATACATAGGCCGATATGCACGCTGCCATTGTTTAACTGTAAGACTCCGCATAAGCTCTTCAGATGGCTTTTTCTTCTGTAAATACCATAGCTATCTTAATTGTAATGGAGCAATATACTAAAAATTGTAAGGTGGTCAGCCTGAGTCCTGGTTGAAAGTAAGAATTCAGATTAAAGGTAAAATTTGCTTTTGGCTATTCTTGATGACAAGATGACAAGGAAAGCTACTTTGTGTACTTTTTTTTTTTTTTCCGTGTAGGAGTAGACATAGAATCATGTCACCTTCTACTTATCCAGTTTTCACATACCAGATTCCACAGAAGTATGTAAATATCTGATTGAAAGGTTGAAAGCTGGAGTAATAGACACGAGATGATAGGGGAAATAGAAACGTCTGAAGTATAGTAGATCCACCAAACAACAAAACTTCCTTGTTCTGAAAATAGTAATTTTTAAACCTCTTATTTTCTTAGCAGTGGGTATCACTGAGACTTTGGCTAGGAATCTTGATGATGATAAACCTGGGCACCTGACCAGGAAGACCGAGCAGATGAGGCCCTCTATAGATAGGCAGGAGCAGCCTCACATTCACAAGCTCTCATCCTCATGGAGGACTTCCACTACCTCAGTATCTGTTGGAGGGAGAAAACATCAGGGCATAAGAAAGCCAGGAGGTTTCTGGAATGTGTTGATGATAACTTCCTTCTCCAAGTGACAGAGGGGGCAACAAGGAGAGGTGCTATGCTGGACCTTGCTCTCACCAAGAAGGAAGGGCTGGTGAGGAATGTGAAGCTCAAGGGCAGCCTGGGCTGCAGTGCGGGTGGGGTGGTGGTGTTGGTGGTGTAGGAGTAGACATAGAATCATGTCACCTTCTACTTATCCAGTTTTCACATACCAGATTCCACAGAAGTATGTAAATATCTGATTGAAAGGTTGAAAGCTGGAGTAATAGACACGAGATGATAGGGGAAATAGAAACGTCTGAAGTATAGTAGATCCACCAAACAACAAAACTTCCTTGTTCTGAAAATAGTAATTTTTAAACCTCTTATTTTCTTAGCAGTGGGTATCACTGAGACTTTGGCTAGGAATCTTGATGATGATAAACCTGGGCACCTGACCAGGAAGACCGAGCAGATGAGGCCCTCTATAGATAGGCAGGAGCAGCCTCACATTCACAAGCTCTCATCCTCATGGAGGACTTCCACTACCTCAGTATCTGTTGGAGGGAGAAAACATCAGGGCATAAGAAAGCCAGGAGGTTTCTGGAATGTGTTGATGATAACTGCCTTCTCCAAGTGACAGATGAGCCAACAGGGAGAGGTGCTGTGCTGGACCTTGTTCTCACCAAAAAGGAAGATGGGGAATGTGAAGCTCAAGGGCAGCCTTGGCTGCAGTGACTGTGAAATGGTGGAGTCCAAGATCCTTAGGGCAGCAACAAGGGCACACAACAAACTCACTATCCTGGACTTCAGGTGAGCAGACTTTGGCCTCTTCAGGGATCTACTTGGTAGAGTCCCATGGGATAAAGCCCTGGAGGGAAGAAGGGCCCAAGAAAGTTGGTTAATATTCAAGGATCACCTCCTCCAATCTCAGGAGTGATGCATCCCAGCAGAGGAGGCTAGGCAAAAATGCCAGGAGACCTGCATGGATAAACAAGGAATACAAAGGACAAAAGTCAAACACAAAAAGGAAGCTGACAGAGGGTGGAAGCAAGGACCAGAAGCCTGGGAGGAATGCAGAGAAATTGGCTGAGCAGTCAGCTTAGGAAAACTAAAGCCCTGACAAAATTAAATCTGGCCAAGGACTTACAAAGACAACAAGAAAAGTTTCTATAGATATGTCAGTGGTAAAAGGAAGACTAGGGAAAATGTGGGCCCCTTCCAGAAGGAAACGGGAGACTTGGTTACCCGGGATATTGAGAAGGCTGAGGTACTCAGCAACTTCTTTGCCTCATTCTTCTCTGACAAGTGCTCAAGCCACATGTCGCAGAAGGCAAAGGCAGGGAGTGGGAAAATGGAGAGCTACCCACTGCAGAAGAAGGTCAGATTCAAGACCACCTAAGGAACCTGAAGGTGCACAAGTCCATGGGACCTGGGAAGATGCATCCACAAGTCCCGAGAGAACTGGCGGGTGAAGATGCTAAGCCACTATCCAGCATATGTGAGAAGTTGTGGCAGTCTGGTGAAGTTCCCGGTGACTGGAAAAAGGGAAACATAACCCCTGTTTTTGAAAAGAGAAAAAAGGAAGACCCAGGGAGCTACAGGTCAGTCTTGCCTCTGTGCCTGGCAAGATCATGGAGCAGATCCTCCTGGAAACTGTGCTAAGGCACATGGAAAATAAGAGGTGATTGGTGACAACCAGCATGGCTTCACTGAGGGCAAACTGTGCCTGACAATTCTGGTGGCCTTCTGTGACAGGTTTACAGCATTGGTGGATAAGGGAAGAGCAACAGATGTCATCTGCCTGCACTTGCGCAAAGCATTTGACACTGTCCCGCACAACACTGCTGTCTCTAAAATGGAGAGACATGGATTTGATTGATGGACCACTTGGTGGATAAGGAATTGGCTGGACTGGCATGGGATTGGATGGTTACACTCAAAAGAGTTGTGGTCAACAGCTGAATGTCCAAGTGGATACCAGTGACTAGTGGCATTCCGCAGGGGTCGGTATTGGGACTTATGTTTACATCCTTGTTGGCGACGCGGAAAGTGGGATTGAGTGCACCCTCAGCAAGTTTGCCAACAACACCAAGGTGTGTGGTGCGATTAACACACTGGAGGGAAGGGAGGCCGTCCAGAGGGACCTTGATGTATTTGAAAGGTGGACCTATACAAACCTCATGTGGGCTTATACAAACCTCGTGAAGTTCAACAAGGCCAGGTACAAGGTCCTGCTCATGGGTTGGGGTAATCCCAAGCACAAATATAGGCTGGGAGGAGAATGGATTGAGAGCAGCCCTGAAGAGAAGTGCTTGGGGATGTTGGTTGATGTGGAGCTGAACATGAGCCAGCAGTGTTCGCTTGCAGCCAGCTGTATCTTGGGCTGCACGAAAAGAAGTGTGACCAGTAGGTCGAGGAAGGTGACCTGCTCTGCTCTCATGAGACCAGAAGTACTATGTCCAGCTCTGGGGTCTTGAACATAAGAAGGACATGGACCTGTTGGAGCAAGTCCAGAGGAGGGCCACAAAGATGGTACCAGGGCCTGGAGCACCTCCTGTGTGAGGACAGGCTGAGACAGTTGAGGTTGTTCAGCCTGTAGAAGAGAAAGTTCTAAGGAGACCTTATGGCAGTCTTCCAGTTCTTCAAGGGGACCCACAGGAGAGGTGGGGAGGCACTCTTTGTCAGGGAGGGTAGGGATAGGATGACGGGTAACAGACTGAAAGAGGTTAGATTTAGGTGAGATATTAGGAAGACATATTTTCCTGTGAGGGTGGTGGGACACTGGAACAGGTTGTGCAGGGAAGCTGTGGATGTCCCATCCCTGGAGGTGTTCAAGGCCTAATTAGACAAGGCTTTGAGCAACCTGGTCTAGTGGCAGGTGTCCCTGCGCATGGCAGGGGGGTTGGAACTCGATGATCTTTAAGGTTCCTTCCAACCAAAACCGTTTTATGGTTCTTTGATTCTATGAGAATGGAAATTTTTGATCCCTTCTTCCTGAGAAAGGGAACAGCAAGGTACAAACTAGACTCTATGCAGTACCCTAGAAGTAATTATCCTCCCTCTCTACTCTGCCCTGGTGAGACCGCATCTGGAATATTGTGTCCAGTTCTGGGCCCCTCCGTTCAAGAGGGACAGGGAACTGCTGGAGAGAGTCCAGCGCAGAGCCACAAAGATGATTAAGGGAATGGAGCATCTCCCTGATGAGGAAAGGCTGAGGGAGCTGGGTCTCTTTAGCTTGGAAAAGAGGAGACTGAGGGGTGACCTAATCAATGTTTATAAATATGTAAAGGGTGAGTGTCAGGAGGATGGAGCCAGGCTCTTCTCTGTGACATCCAGTGACAGGACAAGGGGCAATGGGTTCAAGCTGGAACATAGGAGGTTCCACCTGAATATGAGAAAAAACTTCTTCACGGTGAGGGTGACAGAGCACTGGAACAGGCTGCCCAGAGAGGTTGTGGAGTCTCCTTCTCTGGAGACATTCAAAGCCCACCTGGATGCGTTCCTGTGTGATCTGATCTAGGTGTTCCTGCTCCGGCAGGTGGATTGGACTAGATGATCTTTTGAGGTCCCTTCCAACCTCTAACATTGTGTGATTCTGTGACTAGTAACACATGACAAAAGGAACTGTTTCCAGTGCTATGAACTTTCTTTAGGCTGTCATATCCTTGTCAGGACATATGTCTAACTGTGTTTTGAGCTTTTTGAAGCATTGAATCCGTTATCAGAGACACAAGGCTTCACCTAATGCAGGTCAGTAAATCTGTTCTGAAGTGTGCATCTTTTTGGGCCTCAAGGTCCTGTTCCAAAAGAGAGCAAGCACATGACTGCTGCCTTTCAGGGAGGAGAGACTTCTGCAGAGGTTTGCAGCTCCTCAGACCTGTCCTGTACCAAAGTAAAGGAAGTGGGGAGCCTGTTCCAACACAAGGAAGAGAAAGCCTTGACACTTGAATGGGTGAAGGTCACTGTGAGCACTCATGGTGAGCAAACTTGCTGCAGAAGTGGTGGAAACAAGAAATGATAAATACTGCGTTGTAATTCAGCCTCAGTTCATGAGGTGTGGATAGGAAAAACAAGAAGTATTTCATACGTCTCTGCCTTTGTCTTTGCTGTATACCTGGAGATGGAAACCAGGGGAGCCCAGAGAGATTCATCTCCTGCTTGTGTTTTGTTTCTGTGTTTGGGTTTTTTTGTTGTTTGTTTTTTGTTTCACAGACATGTATAACCCCCTTCTGTGTTAGTGAGAAAACACAAGCAAACATTTTACTCTTTTGAACACGGGTGGAAAAGTCCCTATACTGAGTGCTATCTGGGTCTTTTGCCTTTTGTTTCTCCGTACTAATTGGTTAAAATTGGTGGTGTTAAGTTCCCACGAGTATGTCTGAGAGAGAATTCCTACATATCCAGCCTCATGCAATTAAGCTTTGGAAAATGAAGTACCCATCAAAGCAGGAGGTGGCTGGTACAGTTTGTATTCTGACTTCCCCCCCACACACACCTCCACCAGCTCAGCCAGCTTTTTTTTTCCCATCTTCCATAAAACTTTAAGAGAAGAGACTTTTGTCTTCTTTTTAGGAAAGTTACACTGAAATTCATCTGTGCTTTATTTGTGTGCTTTCATTTGTGCCATTCATGGGAAGTAGTGGGTTATATAGGACAAAGCAGATGAATTCCTAACCTCCACATTCAAGCAGTGTGTTCAGAGGTTCAACACCACACCTCCCTTCCCCCTTCCTTTTTTGGGGGGTCCAACTAAAGTATTACAGCTTTCTGTTTCAGTACTGAGACATCTCTGGACTGTATTTCTCCACAGACAATTAAAATGGTATGACAGAGTTTTGCTGGGTTGTAGAAGGAATGCGCCTATACAGGCATACCTATATAATAGAGATCTCTTTCTCAGTATAACAAAACTTAGCAGATTCTAAGGAAATGTGGTTTAGAAGTTTGCTTTACTGGAATTTATTATTAATTTTTTTTTTCCCAATAATGGCTTCTTTTCAAACATCATCAACTAGGAGAACTTGAATTTACCTTTCGTGAAGATTGCTTCAAATGTGACAAAGTAAGATTGGATCATTTCGCTAAAGTTAACTTTTGATGTGAGTTTCTTAAATAATTCCAGGAATGAGTAGGGAAGAGTATCCATTTTTTTCCCATGTATTTTTCCTTTTTTTTTTTTTTTTTTTTTTCTTTGAGATAGGCTATTTACATATATCCTGTGCCAGCTCTTCCATCTGGTATAAACTGCTATAGGACATTTGAGAGGATCTGGGCTGATTTATGCAGCAAACACATAAGCACTTGGCAGTATGATTAATATGCTTTACCTTCACAGATTAATAGTGTCTTAAGACCAGACTTATTTTTAGACTATTTTTAATTTAAATCTGTTGCTTCTTCCCTCCCCAAATCATACCTAAAAAGCATAATTTATACTGATCACCTTTTAAATCATAGAATACACATTACATTACATCTTTCTCTTAATCCCTTCAGAAAGCTGCCAGCAGATTTCATAACCAACATCGTGATTAACCCCCTCTAAAAGCCAATAGGTGCTGAAGCAGGCTTCAAACCTTTTTAGATTTGTTGATCCACCTGGAATAACAACTTCCCTCTGTTTCTCTACAGACTCCTCATACTCTGAGCCTCCTGATGTTCAGCAGCAGTTGAACCACTACCAGTCTGCAGCTTTGGCCAGGAACAACAACAACATCAGCCCAATCCCACTTTCCGGGAGTGCTGCAGGAGTGGAAAAAACGGAAGTCATCCTTAACTGTGAATTTTGTGAATTCTCTTCGGGTTACATACAGAGCATTAGGCGTCATTACCGTGACAAGCACGGAGGGAAAAAACTCTTCAAGTGCAAAGATTGTTCCTTTTATACAGGCTTTAAGTAAGTACTGTGCAAAACAGATAAACTGAACTCATAAGGGGTTTTTTAGCACTTGAAAAGACTTCTGACATCTTTGAAAGCTGGCTGCAGCAAACAGAAACATGACTGCTGCTGACCAGGGAGAGGAACATAGGAAATTCCATGCCAGATCACAGCAGCATCCATGTAATCCATTTTCCTCTCTCCTACAACAGCCAGTACCATCTGCTGCAGACAAAAGCACAGTAAGTCCTTGCAGTAGGTTTACTTGCTGGAGGAAATGGTACAGGTAGTACTTTTTCCTCAGCCTAGGCAATTGGACAGCTAACTTTATCCTCAAATGTGAAAATTTTCTCTACAAAAATAAGGTAGTTTCCTTGTGTAACCAGCATGAAGCATGGAACAGTCAAGTGTCCTAGGGAGACAGGAGAATTCACCTTTCTGAAGAAACCTTTCTCATGTAATTTTACTTCTCTTGCCACCTATCTAGCTGAAATGCAAAACATTCTCTAGCGTATGTGATAGCATATAGAGATATTTCAGAAAATCTTAATAAGATGTGCAAAATTTAAGAACTTGGTGCTGTGTATGTTTCTCTGGGTATGTGTTTTTACTTGCTGTTCTGTAAGGAAAAAAAAGGCCTGTGCACCTGTACTGTTGATCATTTCCTCCTGATATGCTGGACTCTTGAGCATAACACCCTCGACTGACATTTGAGGTCTCAAACTTGTTAAGTTCTTAGGAGACTGGTGACAGTAAGCAGTATGACTGGATAAAGGGGAGAAGTTCTATTGAAGAAAATGTTGAGCACAAACCTGAGAGAATCCACCCAAGAACAACCTCTAGTTACAAGTCTCTATCCTCTGTTTCTTCTGCTCCTTGCTGGTATAACTTGCTGCTTGTGCTTTATATCTTGATTGTTGTCTGTCTTACATATTGCCAGCAATTGCCAGGTCCGTTCAATCTGTTTGTAACTTGCAAGTGCCATTTTATTCTGCCTGGACGAAATGAAATAATCTTAAATCAAGCAGCATTTAAACATGTTCATAGTTGTATAAGAGAGTAGTGTTCTTTCAGGTGGTGTCTCAAACATTCAGGGATTAAGTCTTGCATCTTCTAGAAGAACAGCATGTTTTCTGTCTTCAAAAAAAAGAGGGACTCCAAAAAACTCCCATATGAATCCCCTCTTCAACTCGCCATAGAAATTTAAGTGCATGAAAGCACTCACTAAGGTTGATAGAAGTGCAGCTGTTGAGTTAAGCAATGGCTGGATCTGGCCCAAAGGCAGTTGTGTTAGTAAGTTGGTTTGTGTTCAAGCTAACAGTCTCGAAGAACCTCAAAGAGACTTCTAACTCAGGTTCAGTAGTGGCTAACTCCTTAGACTTTGCAAGGTTTACCACTGCTTTAGGAAAAAATGACCAAGTGTCCCAAGTTTACAGACACCTCTCATTCCAGGAGCTTGTGGTTAGATAGGTGTACAGTTAATTTCTTTGGTATGTATGTCTCTTGCAGCTTCTAAGTAAGTAGCCAGTGTAATGCCAGCATGAAATTTTTGTTTGAAAGTACTGTGGAGTATATTCATTCATTCCTCCACATTCATAAGCAGAGTATTCTTAGTCTTGAGTTTTCATATCCTTATAGCTGATGCTTTAAAACTTAACTACTTAGTGCCAAACTTACTGTGAACGCAAGTCTGTTTTATCCTGAATCTAATCATTTTAGCTGTTTTTGGGCTTGTCCTAGAAAGACAGAGGTGGTTAAGGATGTTATCTGTCTCCAGAAATAAGTCTGTCCTCACCTTCACAAATACAGAACAATTGATAGATTTTGTTCAACTTGCTAAAAATTTAATCTTTGGTAGAGAGAGCACACTGAATTTTTCAGCCTGAAGACAAATAATGAGCATGAAAGATGGAAATTCTTTTGCTATCTTAACTATAGCAATGTGACTATAGAGCAACCCATGCAAAAGAATATCTCATCAGAATGAGTGTTACTTGAGGATAAAAGCCTTCAAATACCTCTGCTCATGTGTTACTCATGTGAGTAGCCCTGCTGAAATGCCATATGGCAGAGTGAAGAAAAAGCTGAGTGGTATCTGTACCATTTTGCACAACACGTCCCTTGCAGAGCTCTGACACTTCATTGTTCCCTGTGCACCTCTTCTGACTGCTTCCATCTCTCCCTCCCGTTTTGCAGATCTGCTTTTACTATGCACGTGGAAGCTGGGCATTCGGCAGTTCCTGAGGAAGGACCCAAAGACCTTCGCTGTCCTCTTTGCCTATATCACACCAAATATAAACGCAACATGATTGACCATATAGTTCTGCACAGAGGTAACAATATCCCTGTGTGTGTATGTATCTGAGGAGGGGAATGCTGAACAATGCCCTTGCCTTTCAGACTGGTTTCATTAAATTTTCCCCTCTCTCTACATCATTAAATTTTCCCTGCTCTCTGCATGAGGACAAGTACATTGAATAAGTCTTTGGCTTCTGAGTATATTTTGTTTCATTTCTAAATGTAACATCTTATTTATTTCTGTAAAATTCAAAGTTAGCCAGTGTAGAAACAGGGCAGATTTAAATTGTTTTTTAAGGTTTTCCTCTAGAAGAGTTAACAGTCATCAAACACCTGTTTAGCAAGAGTTGCCCTAATTTGCAGCTCTGATCTAGACCAGAGTTGTTTCCTGCTTATGTCCTTATCATAAAGTCCGTGCTATCATAAATTCTGTGACAGGGTGTATCAACTAACCATAGAGGCCCTAAAATATCCCTTGATTACTTGCTTGAATTTTTTCTCTTAAGCATTCTTAGGTTCAAAACAAGAATTATGATATTTGTATTTTTCTTCAAGACTCCTTTCCTATCTCCACCTTTCCCTTCTTTTTTTTCAAGCCAGCTAAAAGTGGGATTAGAAATTTCTATATTCTATTAACTGTGGGCTTGCTAGCTCAGAAAAGACAGCTGTTTGGGCTCTCTGTGCTGGGATTCCTGCCCGTAGCTATCACACTTGGTGCTTGTAGATGGTCTGTTTGCTGCCGAAATCCAAACCCATGTGTTTGGATGGCACTCTGCCTGCTTGCAGGTTGGGCAGAGTTTCACAGTAGGGTATTGGTGGTGAGCAAACATAAGTTTTGCATGCCATCTTTTTCCTGGAGGAGATCCTGGTGTGACAAGTGCTATCGTAATTCCTTGTAACAAACCGCTTTTCAGTGTTGGTAGCTTACAGTCCTTCTTGTACCAAAGCAGTGAGGTTGGCAGACTTCATACAAATTTCTGTCAGCTAGCAGGGCTATTCTGAGGGAACATCTGGGAAAAAATGACCTGTTAGTGATTCAGAAAGCATGTTACAAAGATGCCTTGTTTGGTTATAAGAGTTTGGCAGATGCTTTAGCTTTTACTTCCTGTCTTTGAAGGTGTTGCTGTGTCAGATTTTGCTCAGTTTCAGGGCATACTCCAGAATTAGCTCACTTTAGGAGAGAGGAGCGTTTAGTTAACCCCTGTGCAGGTGACTGTGTGGTTCCAAGTGCTACTGAGGTGTGCTCTGGTTTACGGCTCTGCCAGGGCTCCAGTGGACACTGCCAGACCTTTAAAATGCAGATAGACAGGCTGAGGGAGAACTTTACGGGCTTAGTTAAGGTATTTTCCTTCATGCAAATAACTGGACACTGGGAATGTACAGTTGCACAAGTGGAAGAGCACTTCATGACTTCAAGCAGATGTGCCTATACAGAGCTGTTTCTGACCAATTGCAAGAATGTCGTTACCTCCTGGGTAGGTGACGCTGTGGATCTGTTCTTTTGTAGAGCTGTTGCTTCAGTTGCACAAACCAGCCTTGAGCCTTTGTGCTGCTGAAATAAAGCGGATAGCAAAGGACATAATGATACAGCTGCTACAAGAATCTCAGAGGCCTCTGATGGAAGGACAGGGGTTTTCTCTGGCATGAAGCATCCAGGTAGTAAAGGAAGTAAGGTACTTCCTTGAAGTTCTTTCTGATGCATATATCCAGTTAAAAAAATCATCTACCATCGTGTTTAATTGTTTGGCAGCTAAAGCAGATGATTTTGGCAAGATTTAACATGCACTGGAAGAGAAACTGAGCTATGGTGAATGTGGTCTGAGATAGCCTTCCTTTTTTATAGCCATTGCATTGGTAAAACCAGGGCATAGCCCTGAGCTGTGGTCCAAGAAAATTAGTTTTGAGGTAGGGAGTGGTGCAGTATGTAAAATCAAGAGTGAAGTATTTGATCTGTTTCATAGTTAATGTTCCTCCTGTGTAAAAAGACATGTTAAAGATGTGTGACTCTTACATTACTTCCAAGTTGCTGCACTCTTAATCCATGGTGAAACAGCGTATGCTTGAAATGGAGAGTATATTTGCCTCTTAAGAAGTGGCTGCAGAAGCTTGAGTTTGATAGGGCTAAAGCATTATCAGCTAGAAGGCTGAATGCCTAGTGAGAAAAAAATTAGACAAGGAATTTTCTTCCCATTAAGAATCAAGGCAAACAGGAGGCCTCCAAGAGCCGCCTTCTGTGTATCACCTGTTCCTCATCAGTGTAAAAGCAGTTCACTGTCCTTTCTGCAAGCACAGATAGAGCACAGACTCATTACATGTGGCCTGTAGCAGGGGACTGACACAGCTGGAGGCTACTGTGCAGGTAGGTGAAGAGAAGAAATTTGGCTTTAAAGTTCTTCATAGCCTTTGTGGCAGGCAAGCTTGGGAAGAGGAGGTATGGAGCAGAGAGCAAACTCTTGCTCTGTGGCCAGCAGTGGTGTTGGCCTTTAATTTAGTCTGAACAATGCAATTATTTTTCATTATACCTTCCAGTAGCATTCCCGTCACACATTTTGCAATACACTGGTATTTTTCCACCAGCTAAATGCAACTTACCAAGATCACAATTGGGTCTACTTTAAAATCCTTGGGGCATTACTTTTTCCTCTTTTAGCAATCATTTTATTGTCTTCCTGATACAAATAGTGATCTTGTTTTTCCATTTAATAGAAATCACACCCGTTTCTCTTGAATCTTTTCTTTAAGAGTCAAATTTTCAAATTAATCTACCTCTGCAAAGGCTTAATTGCTGCATATCCTGATTCCCTTGCACATGGTTGTTTCTAGCATTATTCCTTGTACACTCAGCTTCACTGATATATTGAGAACCCTTGTGCTGTGCTTGCTTTTTGCTAGCGGAATGCAAATGCAACATGTTCTGTGACTGTAGCTTGGATTTGCAGGCAAAAATGCATATTTTCAAACACCCAACATGACCAAATAATTGATTTGTGTCTATATAGTAAGACAGCTTTGAGTGGAGGGGTTGGACTAGGTGATCACTAGATGTCCTATCCAACCTCAACCGTTTGGTGATTCTGTGGTTTACCTTTAAGGGAAGTAAGTAACTTGTGTATGCTGTGGTGTGTTGCTGAGTAAAGATTTTTTTCCTTACAACTGAGGACTGATAGAGTCATGGGCTCTTTTATGGCTTGACCAAAAACATTTATGTCTACTTTGTTACTGTACTGCAAATACCTATTGCCTTTCAGTTTTATCTGTGATCTGCGTTACAGTTAGCCTGAATATTTCAGTCCAATGGAAGGATTTGGTTTCCTAAACCAAGATAATGTTTTTTAGGTGCTTATTTTGTTGTTTTTTTAGTTATACCTCTGGCTAAATTGTTCCATAATTCAGGACACCTTTTTTCTGAGGCATATACAGTAGTCTTTGTTTAGGCACTGCTGAGCTTTGAAGTAGTCTACACATAAAAAAGCTACCTCTTTCATTTGTGTATGGGGCTTTATGGTTTGCTTTAATTTTGTCAGTTGCCTGGATGTGATATGTGCATTCTAACTGGGTAATTAAATAAACACAGCTTTGCAGGGGCAAGCTAGAGATGAGAGCATCACCTTACAAAATGTAAGGTTCTGGATCCAAATAACCCTTCAAGTTCCAAAATCATTGATTAGAGGAAGCTCAATGACACGAATGCATCATGCAAAAGTTTTAAATCATCCCCCGAAAGTTAAATCCTTCAGGCTAGAATTATGTTTGTGTTTATTTCGCTTTTCTCATGTTATTGTACTGCCTTTGATTTGAAGAGAGTGTGTGTGATTGTGAGATAATAGGTTTTGCTAATTAGGAAATGCTGCATTACTCCAGAATGGTAGATAAAAAGTTTTATATCATCCCATGTTTTAGCTTTTTTTTTTTTTTTCTGTGGCAGGGGCTAGAGGAGAGGAAAAGTGAATTTTCAAGTATTTTAATTAGTATTTATGTTTTTGAAAATTTACCTTGACTTTTTCACTTTTGAAACTAGTTGCATCACTTATTTCAGTGAGTTCAAAAGCACACAGCTGCAGCCACCTTGTAAAAAGTCTCCTTATGACCCTAGAATCACAGGTTTAAATTCTGTTTTCTCTTGGACCCCGTTCTCCCCTCCCCTTTTCCCACCCTATTTGGTCGGAAATGGCCATAACTTGGTGTCTTTATAGCTAGAGAAGCTGGTTTTGGTGTAGAAAAGGATTACAAGTCCACAGAGGGGGTTTAAGGCATTGCTTTGGGGAAAACTTCCACTTTTTGAAGTGGCCAAAGAGGAAGTTATGAGATATGATAATTTTTGTGTTCAGGGAGAAGCTGAGCAGGATGCAATATTTTGTTGGGCTGTGGAAAAAGTATTGTGAGCAGCACTGGCATGTGGATTGGCCAAAAGTGAATGAACAGTGGAGCTTTTGCTACCTTCCAGAAACCCTAAGGGAGTTTGTATTTCTGTAGTTGTCTTTGGACGTGATATTACCCCCTCGCTAAAAAAATGGGGGCATTGGCTCAGACCCATTTGTGGGTTGCCACATCTCACATTCCCCTAACCTTCATATCTACCGTCTGAGATTCAGGTCTGGGTTTTTTGTTCACTTGTTTTAGTATGTTGTTAGGGATGAACTTGCATGAGGAGGATCAAACTCCTCCTTTAATCTGCAGTCCATAAGGAGTAACAAGGATAAGGATGGTTCAGTAACAAAAACCCATAAGGAGGATCTCCTGGTGACCCTCAGCTGAAAGGTCAAATTTGGGATTTCCTTTGTGCGCAAAGCTCAGGGAACCACAGTGGATGAGTGTTACTCACGTCGGTTTCTCACTCTATCAAATGACTGAAATTAATTGTTCCACTGTTAAATGTCAGTGCTTTGTTTGAGGAGTGGAAAGTTTTAAAAATCAGCATTTTCAGTACATGACTGTATCCGTGATCTGAACTGTGGGGAGTGTGACATGACATGTGCACAGATTTTGAGCCTGAGCTTTCTGAAAGCTGTGGGCATGTTGGGAAGTGTCTGCCCCTGGCTGAACTGCACAGCCTTTTCAGGGAAGAGGTGCTGCCTTGCTTACCCTCTCAGTCCCTTAGAGGCAATGGTGAGGATACCAGCTGCGATTTTTTTAGAGTCAGCATTGTGATCAATTGGGAAGCACCCTGCAGCTTCCCTGTTTGTTACATACCTAGTAGCCCTTCTTGACTGCTGTCAGTAGTGAACCAAAATGGACTTTTGATCTGGCTGATTTATGGCTGGTTTGTGTTTCCAGGCTCTGCTACTCAGACTTACAGGTGGGGGTCACAATTGCAGCAAAATCTCCCTTCCCATCCTCTTCACCCAAAAAGCGGTTACATTTGTGAGAACACCTGAATTTGTAGCCTTGAAGGGTTAACACTGTCATTGCAGGAAGAATTTTTGTCTTGTGTTTTTCTGTGTCGGTCCAGCTTAGCTCCCATTCCTTTTTAGACAGACTGCCTACCCATATAGCAGGTCCTATTCCTTGTGTGAGTGGCACTGCCCAAGCTGTTGACAGGTGGGCCAGGTATTTAATAAAATTTGTTAACTGGATGTTGTCCCGTCCCTACAGAAGAGCGGGTCGTTCCCATTGAAGTCTGCCGTTCCAAACTGTCAAAGTACTTGCAGGGAGTCGTTTTCCGCTGTGATAAGTGTACCTTTACCTGCTCCAGTGATGAGAGCTTGCAGCAGCATATAGAGAAGCACAATGAACTGAAACCTTACAAATGCCAACTCTGCTACTATGAGACCAAACACACAGAGGAGCTGGATGCTCATCTTCGAGATGAGCACAAGGTAACATCTAAATAGTTTTAATTTGTAGCATTTAATTTTACTTGCATGTCAATTGTGAGTAGGCAACTTGCCTTTTTTTTTTTTTTCCTCTGCCTCTGCAAACCTGGAAACTAGTCCCTCCCACATTTGGGCTTCACTTCATCTGTTTTCTTTTTTTTTTTTTTTTTTCTATCTCTCTCTTTAGAAACTCAAAATTGAGGGTTTCTAAAGCTGTTCAGATTGACACAAACTGTCAGACTTCTATGCAGAGTATGATTATCTGGAAAAGGCACTTGTGTATACTAAGTTTCTTTACAGAGAGGAAAAAAAAAAAAGGGTTGTGAAACAATATTAACGCTGTATGATTCAGCCTCTCTAAAAGGCAGGAGATTCCAAACATAAGATTGTTCTGGCAACTTCAGCAGTGTGAGGTGCCATGCATATTTTAATAACAAAGAGGGCAATACATCGCCGTTTACATTTAACAAGGGAAAGATAAACAGCAAGTATAACCAGGTGCTAAGACTGCTTTGGAGTTTTTGTGGAGTGCCTAAGTACAGACGAGATCCACTCTTCAGAGGCTTTCCACAGACTCTTAGCTTTGAATTTCTGTAACTGAGCTGTGTAGCTGAGAGACACTTAAGTTCTAGAATTGAGATGTGGTTTGGAGTATTTGCTAGAGTGCTCCTTGTTGCATTTCCAAGGGAGGAAGCAGATATGCCTTCACCTGTTGGACCTGAGCTGCCCAAGTCCTCAATGAAACTCCTACTTCGTTGACTGAATGACACTTTCCTTACAGCCAAATGCATTTTATATTGACAGTATTAGCAGCACAAGTCCCAGCAAAACCTTTCATGCATAAAAAATATTTGTCTGTCTTATAAAAACAAACTCTGTGTGAAGTTATGTTGGCCTGCTGTGCTTATCTGCCTACTTTTTTATTACTTCTGGAGAGTCCTCTGCAATTTACCCAGTACGTGAGATGCTCCACACCTCCCAGTCACCACAGCAAGGCACCTGACATATCCAGGAGGCACTATTCCTCATTCTTTTGACACAGTGCATCAGGCTGGGAAAATTATTTCCTTACTTAGCTCTCCTTTCCAATCCAGACCTGCAGTGATGGTGCCAGTAATTTACGGTATCTTTTCCCCATTCCTCTTTGGTAATTTATACCTTGCTAATTTGTGTCAAAGGTCTGGGCTCAGACACCCAAGTGATACACTGTATCTTAAAGAGTTCCTGTGTACAAGCTGAGTTGAATTAAGTGCCTTGCGTATGATCTTGTTTGTTTAAATCTCAGTGGGTAAAGTCAGAGAACATCATCACAGCTGTTTGTTGGGAGTAGTGCTAGGAATCTGCACTCCATCACATTTCAGATAATTTGGAGATATACTGCAGCCTAATTCACGTGCTATTTAGGTTCATTCAGATTACCTTTCCTGCAGAGGGATAAAAAGCAGTCAGTGGGTGTTGATATTTCGTTCAGCATCTTGCAGGAGATGTTGTACTGCACTCATTCCTCGATCTCCATCTTCTCTCCCTGTGGCTAAGTGCCTTGCTACTGGAGGGCTGTCTCTTTGCATGAAAGATTAATCCAAAATCCTTCCCAGCCGTGATCAGTGAGCTCAGAGGGCACTTGTTGTCCGATAGGTATTTGCACTAGTGTCCCAATCCTGCTCCATGCTCTCTGCCTCTGCTGTGAATCTGGACTGAACCTCTGCTCTTTCTGTTGGATGTGGTGGAGTTGCTGACTTCCTTGCCCTAAGCTGCTCCTTTCATACTGCTGCTGTGAGCTGTTAAGTAGCTGGTGCCTTTCACCCTGGGGTTAGCTGAATTTGACTGCTGGGTGAAGTGTTCCCATTATAGTCTGTATATCAGTTTGCAAAGCACTTTGCAGCCCTTCCTAATGAAAATTAATCTGTTATTAATGAGTGAAAGTGTATGTGGTGCACAGCAGCCATGTGCTTATTGAAGGACTGATCCTTTCATGCATGAAGCTGAATGAACCAGTCACAAATAATTTTCCGTCCTTGTGGATGTGCAGTAGCAGCGTTTGATCCCAGCAATTGAATGGTCCCATAAAAAAAAGGGTATGGCTTACAGTGGTTTGCATTTCTTGGATTGTTTTTAGTACATCAAAACAAGTAAGAAATGAGGGAGGTTTACTTAATGTCATTGATTTTTGAAAACCAAAAGTGAGAAAGGCAGAATAAACAGCAAAAGAAGAATCATTATAATTAAAAATAAATGAGTGTTAATTTGATTAGGCAACTGCATGTTACCTAAAGCTGAGTAGGCTTTCGGTTGTAGTCTATTTTATTTTGCATATGTGGTGATTTTTCTGATTAGCAGATCATTGTGCTGATTGCTGACAAGTGTTTCTTTCAAAGGTGAGTCGTAATTTTGAGTTGGTTGGACGGGTTAACTTGGACCAGTTGGAACAAATGAAGGGGAAAACAGAGAGCTCCAGCAGTGATGAAGAAGAGAAAGAAGAAGAGCTAAGCCCCAAGACTGAAGAGAGAGGTCAGTGCAGGGGTTTTTTTGTTTGTTTTTGGTTGGGTTTGAGGTTTTTTTTTGGCATTGCAACATGCCCCAGCAGTCCCACCAAACAAGGTCAGCTGTTAACTCTGCAGCACATTCCTGTAGAGCCATGCAGGCATGCCAGCAGGAGCAGAATGGGGCTTTTGTGAAGACACTACTCCTGGGGGAATCTCATGTTTCTAATCCTTATTGCAAGTTTTCTGTTAAGAAAATGCATACTATAAGAAAACACAGATAGCATCTGTGACTTATCTGCCCCTGCAGATAGCATCTATAAGGGCTTGGAAATCTACGTAAGTGGAGTATTTTAGTGGTCTGTCAGATTTTCTGTTTTGGTAACCAGTTTTCAGCTTTTCACTTGGCATTGGTTAAGTGAGGGATCAAGGGCTCACGGCCAACCGTTTTATGCACTGTTATTAACATTGTGCCCAGCATTCCTTGTCAGAGGGAGTCAATCCTTTTGCAGTTGCTGCAATTGGCAGCTCTGGAGCAAGGGTAGGTCCACCCCACACCTGTACTTAAATATGTGTATTTATATATGTGCCTAAATTTTTATCTAAACTAATCCCACTGACTTCAGCAAGGCTAGGCCATGTGGTTGCTAATGCTTTTGGTTTGGTCAAAGTTAGATCAACAGGAAAAAAGTAAGTTCTCTGTAAATTGAACTGAGGGTTTCTTGTTCTTCCTTTCCAACAACCTTCCCCGTCGAAAACCAGCCTATTGCAGTGTCTGGTGTAAACCGTGTTTTGTCTAGTCTGCTCCGGTGTACAGTTCATCAGTCAAATGCAGTGTGTTCACAACTCTTTTAACATCTTTAGCCCTCTGATGTCTGAATGTCACATTCCTGGGGTCAGCCACTCTCCTGATGCTGATGACTGCAGTTCGCCAAGTTCTATATACTTTAACTAAAGGTACCCCACCATGTTTATCTTTTTCCTCCTGAATTTTCATCTTTCAAACTCACGGAGGAATTGTTCACAAATGAAAATGTGTCTTCCTACATCTTTTCAAACCTTGAAAAATTCAAATTTCTGGATTCATGGGTTGTTTACAGAACAGCAGGGGCTCGGATCATTCTTCTTACCTTTTAGGAGCAAGACCGCAGAGTTTTGGCTTGTGTTTAGCATCCCTGCAGCACAAATCCAGTCTTCGCTTATCACGAGCACTTCATTTTAAGTTTGGTTGGTGGTAGCTTTTATTTAAATGAGAAAGGAAGCATTTTGGATACGAAACCATTTATGTTTCAATGAAAAGTATCCTTCACAAGATCTTCAGTAGAGCAGTAGAAAAATCAAAGGAGATGCTTGTTCCATATGCATTTCAAAGTTCAACATTAGGAACTTGTGCAGAAATGTGCTTGGGTGTCTGTTCAGGGAGAGCTTTGATCCTCAAGTCTTCATAGCTGGAACAATGATTTATGTAATGATTTGACTAAAGGAACAGATCACCCTAGCTGCAGATGGAGCAGGCTGATTAATGTTTTGTATAGACCCACAGCCAGCAGGGAATGAAGAATCGTGCTGTCCTTGTGAACATTACTTAAAAGCACAGGTGCTGAGGTGACCTTGGAAGCCATGGCATTTAGACCAAGAAGAAGCTGCTATGAGCCAAGCCTTACACATCCCTGTAAATGCACCATGGGAGGGGAACAGCCCAAGGTGAAGTTCATTGTTTAAATTGGTGTCAGATTTCACTGTGAAAATGTAAAAAAAATCACCTTCTATGCTGGAGATTTAGATCTGCAGGGATAATAGATAAGTGTTATCCCCATGTTTCATGTGATCAATAGTTAAGCAAGGGATAGTGTCTTAGTGATTCTAATTTTTATTGTGTACTTTTTTTCACCTGTATCTGTGGTTTTTTAATCTGTGACTAGAATGATTTCTACATGATTGTTCAGATGACCAGTCTAAAAAACTCATGTGCATATTTCCAAGTTTGTTTTGCAGCTGTTCTTTCCTGACTGGCCTGTAAAGTCAATGTTGCACTGTTGTTAATTTTTCTGCTTTTTAATCTTTTACCATTTGTAATATATTATACTAAAATAGGTAGAAAATGCCAAAATTCCTTATATCTGCTACAGCAAGAGTATTAGGAGAGATCCAGTTGTATAGACTATATTTTTCTAGAGAAGTTGTGGATTACCATTATAAGGTGCAAGATGCAAGGTACACTTTCACAAAATGTCCCAGTGAGACAGGAACTGAAAGCATGGTTGGATGCTGAGTTGCATGCTGAGATCTCCCTAGGGATTTTCAGCAGATAGTTCTAACACAGAAATGGTTTGCCCTGTTAGGAGAGAACCAGACCTATGGTTTTAAATATAGCCTGTCACAGTGGCTAATGCCGTCACGGCTCTCAAACCACATCAGACTGTGTAATCCTGTATGCCACCCGGGTGCTTTTGACAATTCTAGACTTTGTGCCATTAGCAGGAAGTGGGATTTGCTGTGAGTGTCTCTGTGTGCTCTGAGTATCTGGAAGCAAATGCTGTCTGAACCCTCTGGAGTCCGTGACTTTGTCAGAACCAGGATTTCTTCCCTATGAGTCAAAGAGATGCCTAGATTTGCTGCTTTGACTTCAGACTGATATGTGCAGTACTGAACGTGCAAAGAAGAGTGTGTTGCTTCTCCAGACAGGCTTTTGGACAGTCAACCAAAGAAGGGCTATTGCCCACGTGAAGAGGCAGAGCTGGGCAGCAGAACTCAGCAGAGCTGAACTGCTGTCTTGGATGGAAAAGGAAGGCAGTGGTTGGCTGCCAGTGAAGGATAGCAGAAAATCTGTTGACCTAGGAGGAAGAAGAAGAGAGGGGGAAAAAGAGAGTGTGTGCCATACAACATGGAAAGAACAGCTGCCCCTGGTGGGGACTGCATCCCAGATGGACTGTCTGTCTGTAATGACCTTTATGTCTTGGTCTTAGCAGAAAGTGGAATCAAGAGTTATTTTTCCACAGCAGACAAAAATAAATGTCCATGAGTGCTTGTATGTGTGATGCAGGAAAACTGCAGAGAGGTCAGGTGTCTGTGCAGTCTGTTACCTCTCTTCTGCAGGCCTCAGAGAAGAGCAGCTTCTGATACTTCTCCAGGGAAGGAGTCCAAATTCAAAGGCCTAGAAGCAAAACTGATCAGGAAGTAGGGTGAGCAAGATAGTGTTTTCTGAAGAGGTGACGGATTTACTAGAGTAGCACTTGCTAATCTTAATGGAAGTTGCAAATATAGATCATAGGCTGGTTTGGGTTGGAAGGGACCTCTAAAGATCATATAGTCCAATCACCCTGCTCTGAGCAGAGACTTCTTTCACCAGGTCAGGTTGCTCAAGGCACCGTCCAACATGACCCTGAACGTGACCAATGTGACCATTCTAGTGATGGGGCATCCACACCTTCTCTGGGCAGCCTGTTGCAATGTCTCTCAACACCCTAATCTTAAAAAAAAAATTCTGCCTTATGTCCAATCAAAACCTACTCTCTTTCAGTTTAAAACCTTTACCCCTTTTCCTGTCACTACAGGCCCTGATAAAAAGTCTCCATCTTTCTCATAAACCCAGTTTAAGTATGGAAAGGCCACAATAAGGTGGCCCCAAAGCCTTCTCTTCTCTGGGCTAAACAACCCCAACTCCTCCCTATTTGAGCTAAACAGCCTCTGTGTTGCATGTCTCCTCTCTGCAGAGGCCCAGAGTAGTGTGTACACTATGGTTCTTGTACAGGACAGCAGCATTTGCCTTCAAAACTTTACCCTCCATAAATATTTGTCCCTGTACCATGACTAGTCTGTGTTGCAGAGTGTTTATACATTTGTACCACACATAAGGTATTGAAGTCCAGATGTAAACTGAACTAATGCCATTGACTTAGTTTCTGGTGTTTCTCTTGACGCAGCACCGTGCTTTGTGATATTTAACCACACAATAAGTCACTGACAGTAAGAAATACTACTTGAGGTTTTGTCTTTCAAGGGAAA
>NW_010109896.1:24735-54168 GCF_000699245.1 Pterocles gutturalis
TTAAGGACCATTCTATACAGAGCTTTAGTAAAGTCTAACTAGTGAGCGATGTGTCACAAAAATACATTTATGGGACTTACACACTGATAATAGGGAATATGTTAGGAATTTTAAGTTCATAGGCTGATCTTGAACAGAGTGCATCTGAGAGTGAAGAAATCAAGTGAACAGAGATGAGAAACACAGTGAAGCAAAATCCCTTTTATTATGTAGTTTGGGAGGAGTCAGAAAGACATTCTGTTGATTTCTTGCTTAAAATAATCCCTACGAAGGAATTAATGCTCTGAGCAGATGGTGCTGTCTCATTTCCAGCAAAAGAATCAAGTGAGATAGTCCATGCAATTATTTTTAATGGTTTGTGTGGTGATCTTCTTAATTTGTGAGAAAATGTTTCATCTTTTGTTAAAGCTGGCTGTGTTCACATGGAACTTGGCTTTCAGAAATAACTGTTCCTTGAGCTGCCAGTGACTTCACTCATATTACTGGGTGCTTGACACTTTGGCAAGTGATGCCCCAAGCACTTTGTATAAGAGATTAGGATGGGATGAAACACCTATGCAGTTAAGATGCAGCACTTAAACCATGAGACTTCATGATGATCTATTTATTATGAGGATCGCATGTTAAATATACCAAGTCTTTGTTTCCTAAAATTTGTGTTACCGATTCAAAAATTATAGATGGGCTTTAGTTGTTTTTTTTTTTAATTTTGCTTTCAACCCGTTTCAGCCCTAAACTTCTCAGTTTTGAATTAAAACTCCACTGTCTCTTTATTTCTTGAAATACAGGAACAGGGAGTAGGAACTCGTTACCCTTATTTGCAGAGATGCTTTAAGATTTGTCGCTTGTAGTGTCACTTTCCTTTGGGGGAGTTGCATTTTCACAAACACAGTTATTTGCTAGGTAAGTCCTTTTGCTTCTCAGGGTTGAGAAGGTGCAGCAGAGAGGATCAGAGTAGGATCACAATGGTCTCTTTTTGTCCTGGCACTTCTGAATTCACAGCCTGTGCTCTCTCTCCAGATCCTGTGATGTTTCCTGACAGCGGTGCTCCAGAGAAACGCTTCCCGTGCGAGTTCTGTGGCCGATCATTTACAGAAGGCTCTGAATGGGAGCGACATGTGCTGAGACATGGCATGTAAGTTGATTTACACTGCTTTGCCAAACAGCCAAAGGTAACCATGGATCTCTGTGCATTCCCCCACCCCATTCATCACCTCCCTGAAAGCTCTAGTGGTGAAGGCAAACACAGTTCTAGGAAGAAGAATTCTTTCTATCGCAAGTGTGGATACGGTGTATCCAATGTCTTTGCAAGTGAAGTTCCTGTTCATCCTTTTTAACTCTGCTGCCCAAGGTGGCTGTGGACTGCAGGTGATTCTAAAACTTGAAACTGTCCCAAAGTGAATAACACTTGGCCAAGGATTAACTTTACCTGAATGTACTGTTGATTTTGCCTGCCAGCAGAGCAGCGTAAAGATGGCAGAAAATTATACAGAATGTTCTAGGAAGGAACTACGAGGTTTTTTTCCCTTTATTGTTGCTCGCAGCTAAATTTGCATAGCAGTGCGAAGAATTATGTGCAAAGAAATGTCAAAATCTTCAAGGGAAGTGAAATCAATCTGAATGAACGTGCATAGTGGAGTTCCCTAGTTATCTTCATAGTGAAGATCTTTGCCTTTCTATAGCAGTTTGCACACTGTGGGATGATACGCATTACAGATAAGATAGGCATCTCTGGAACAGTCATTTTCCTTCTTTTGATGAAGATCTCGTTTGTAGCAGAGATATCTTTGCTGACCAGAGTTTCTTCAAAGAGTAGATTTCATTCAAGGTTGCTGACATCTGGAAGACATGTGAATACAATATTGTAGGTTAACTGTGATAGGATGAGAAGTATTACTTCTCTTACCCTTAATCTTGTCTGCCTACATATGAGTACTTGAAATGTTGCAACTTATAAAAAGTTTTATTGGATCATTAACTCTTTGGGAAAAGTACTCTTTTCCCGTACCTTTGTTTGGTGCCTTGTAAGTTTTGTTTTAAATGCACGGGGGAAAAGGGAATAAACTTTACAATTCAGAACTGGGGTTCTTCCCTCTTAAGCTGTATCTGTCGCAGTGTACAGCAAATGAGGATTTGGTTTCAAAGCTAGACTGGTAGCTTCATTGCACTGCCTCTCCTCTTGAGCATGAAGTGGCAATGGTGTGGCTGCTTGTGTCTATCTTTTTAGAAAGTGATCTGGTTTTCTCCCTCATGGGATATGTACAGATTGGCTTTGCTGTTCTCTGTGTCAGCTGTGTTTCTGTTTTCTGCTGCTTGGCTTTCTAGGGCACTGAATGAAAGCAAGCACAGGACCAGTGAGGACAGCCAGCCAAAGGAGGATGTAGAAGAAACTGTTAGCACACTGCCAGAAGAAAAAGAAGGCATTGACAAAATGGTGGTGGTGGACTATTCCCACAACAGTGAAACAGCAGTTGACGTGGTAGCTGCTGACAAACCTCTCCAAGACAACTCGGAGGCCAAAAACGAATAAGCATTTGGTGTGATTCTAATCAGCGTACTTGAACGTGATGAATGGGGAAGGGTGGGTGGGTGGGGTGAAAAAATAAAGCTGCTTTTAGGACTGAATGATCTATTTTCAAAGCACTGGTACCTGTGTGAGTGTGTGTATATTGAAGTTATTTAAGTGATGGAATAAGTGGCTCCATTACATCACTGCATCTTTCTTCTGGATCTTGACAATGGGAAGTTAAATTCATCGCGGACTAATGAAGCAACTCCCCGTATTCCTACATTACACATCGTGCTTTGCAGTGGAGATTTGGATTGTTTGTGAATGGAAGCATCGTGAGCATGGAAGAAGTGGGGGGGACAACTTTTCAACGCACAAATTTGGGTGCGTTTTTCTAGTTTTAATACATAACGCTTTTCCAGACTGAATGCAACTGCTTTAGAAAACAAAACAAAAAAAAAAAAAAGGAAAAAAAAAAAAGAAAAACAAAAACAAAACAGAAACTGCGTTGCTTAAAACAGTCACCTGTTTCCTAGTACCTCAGAATTAACCAAGGGAGATCTCTGCATTTGTCAGTACTACCTGTTGTCATTGTGGTTAAATGTAGAGAGACTGGTGGGCAAGGTAGTGAATGGAGGAAGAAAAGAAGTTTTAAAGAAAGGAAAACAAATTGTGCTTAAAATCCCAGTGTGGATTTTATTTCTTAAAATACTGTGATTTTTTTAATTATTTTAGTAAAAAAAAAAACAAAAAAAAAGAGAGAGATTTTAATTCCTAGATAACTGTTTGTGAATTGTCATCCTTTATTCCAGGTAAGCTGTTTCTTAGTATTCAGTTATAATTTTAGGATTTGATAGATTTCATGTGACTGATTGTGCGATTTTGTTTGCCACATGTTTATTTTCTATCAGCCTGAGGTGTTACAAATACAGCACAATTAAGTTTCTCATATAAAATGAGTATTTCTTTTCGAGGGGGGGGACAGGGAAAGGAGACTAGATCTTGTGAATAGAACTTTTTGTTGTTGTTTTTGTTAATTTTAAACATATGGAAATAACAAAGAAGTTTTAACTTTTTTTTAAAAAAAAAACTAAAGAACCAAACTTACGGCACAGCTATGCAGCTTGCGGACCAAACACACAGGTCCTCATAACCTTTGTATTGCTTGTCATATTAACATCTATCAGTCTCACACCAGTAACTTTTTGTTAAGATTGGCTGCCTTTTTTTCTTCTGTCTGTGGTGTGTGTGTTTTCTTTTTGTTTTGGTGTAGTGGGAGGGAGGGGTGTCTGTTAACACATCTTTTTGCAAGTGGAGGTGAAATAGTTACATTATGACATTGAGCCTGGAGAACTACTTTTACTCAATTCAAGATGGAGTTGATAAGTTTTTCCCCTCCTCCTTAGCTTTTAGCGCGAGGGGAGCAGTGTAGAATGAATAGGAACCTGCATACCTAAGTGGCTGATCCTGCACTACTTCTTGGGTGGAAAGTTTTGCCTGAGCAACGAATACAGGATCTGGTGCCCATGGTGTGTTCTGATTGTGAACAAAAAAAAAAAAAAGAGTTTCTTTCCAAAAAGTAGAAAGTACTTGACTGAAACCTAGTTTTAGAAATGCATGTGTCTTTGTTTGTTTTTTTTGTTAGGGCGGGATATGTGGGAGGGGGGGGGGCAGGGAAATAGGAAGCTGCTGAGGAAACGGTGTCTTAGAGACCTTCATATAAAATTGATGGCAAAAAATGTTGCATTTGTGGAATAAGTGCTACTTGAGAAGCATGGTGTTTTGCTTTTTGGGGATTCATTGGTTGTGTGGGGGATTCTTTTTATTTTTTTGTTGGGTTTTTGTTTTGTTTTGTTTTTGAAGTAGGGAGGGAATGTCATTGGAAAACACATTAGAGGGACAAGTATAAATACACATTTTGTGTCTGTATTTGTTTTTTAATTGGCCTCATTTCAAATGTATTTAAACAGTTCCATACCTGGATTGGGTGTTTGTAATGGTTACCAAAAATAGAAAAAAAAAAAAAAAAAAAAGAAAAAAAAAGAAATAATGATTGTGACATGCTTTTATCACTACTTTATTTTTCAAATAACATGTAAATATTGTAATCCATTGGATTTTGTTTTGCTAACCTGTTAATAAAAACTATGGGACCATTATCCTTTTAACAAGCTTAGAATACCATATTTTTTTTCCTTTTTTTTTCTTTTCCCAAAAATGTATACCTGATGTATTGTGGACACACATTTTAGATGCATTATTATGATTCTGTTGACTGTAATGACATAGAATTGAAAATAACTTTTTTTTTCATTGTTTAATTTATACAGAGGACTTTTTCAGAGTTTGACAGAAGGAAATAATAGCAAAATCCTAACCCATTGGCTTCAGCACTCGGTATTTCCTGATTTTAAAATTACTGCTTACTGATGGGGGATAGGAAGGGGATACTGAACTGTTGCACTGACGGGTTTGTTTTTTTTAAAAAAAAAAAAAAAAAAGAAAATTAATAAAAACTTTTTAAGAGTGTGTGCTTCTGTGTGCATAGTTTTGTTTTGGCTACTCTGATGACTGGTTCTGCAATTGGCAGCTGTGGGAGAGAGCAAAGCAGCCGTTTTCCCCTCTGCACCCTTTTCTCCCCTATTTCACAGGGAATTTTGGATTTTTTTTTTTTTGGGGGGTGGGGGGGGAGTGACTTCCCCAAGCTCACATGCATCTAGCATCCACCACATCCCCAAAGAATGCCTTGAATATGCACCAGCCCAACGTCCATTAGAGGTCAAGGGCACACTGCCAAGGTCTGCTGACTCCTCCTGAATCCAAACATAGAAATTAAGAAATTTTGTAGGCTGTCTTAAAAGATCAAAATACATGGAGACAGGCTGGTATTTGGATTATCAACTCAGTCTCTTAAGGAGTTGGGATACTGTTTGCTCCAGTATCTAATGACCTGCTGGATCCAGCATTGACGCTGTGCTTCATTGGAGTCGAATATACACCCAGTAAGGTGGAGCAGGAGGTGATTTTTTTTTCCTCTTTCTCCTTTGAAAACTTGATGCTTGTGCTGTTGTCTTGGAATCTTTCTTTGCTAAATACAGATTTTTTACATGCACATTTAGAAGATGTCAGAGGTTTTTTTCTGTGTGTGTTTTAGGTCCTGTTTAAGTAGCTTTTTGATTGTACTGGAACTGGATCTCAACTGAATGTGTATGATGTTAAATAGTATGAGAGCTTTGATCACTGGATAGATTTACATACTTCCACCTTTCACCCTTCTCCCTCAAAGTAAAAATATTTCTCAGTTAAAATATTTGTTTCTTTATCCTATGTTTAAAGAAAAAAATACGAAAAGGATGTGGTTTAGACTGTTAGATATTACCTTTTCTCAGTGTTGTCTGGAAACATCTGTTCATGAGGGAGGCCTACAACTAATTTTTACACTATATTCTAGCCCAGAGCTAACCTGTGCTTCCACTGATTTAAAAAGAGAAAGGGTTGCTCAGTGGTACATTAATAACAAGAATTACATAACTGATGTAGTGAAAGACCTTGGGATGATTTCTAGAGTATTACAGTTGTGTTATCCCATTCACCTCAGTGGCAGGATTGTGGGAGTTTGAAAAAAAGTTCTCCGTCTTCCTAGTTTTATGTTTCTGGCTGAATGTGACTGGTTCACCTGCCTTGGATTTCTGGTGCCGAATTTAAATACAAGAAGGGTGTGGCAGGGAAGAGGCAAAGGAAATAGTTCACTAACTTCATTCTTTGCTCACATTACTTCTCTGCCTTGCTACACAACTAACTTGTAACTGGGAGCCCTGGGCTTCACAGGGAACATTTGCACCGTGAGACAACTTGGTGTTCTCCACACACTGTATTCCCAGGCTCATTGTCCTTCCTTTTCTTAAGAAGTCTGGGTAAATGTTTGCCACATTATTGCTAGCTGACTGTTGGCATATTCTTTTGGTCTAGAGGTACAGTGACTGAATGTTCTCCATGCAAAGATCTTGCTTTTATATTCACACTGGTGCAGAGACTTTGCAGCAGTTGCTATGGGAAGGGGGACCACTACCTCCCTTCCTTGAAAACACACAACCTCTCTGCAGAACAGTTGAGCAGTTGACGTTACCCTGTGATTCAGGGACCAACACTGAGGATGGGCAGGATCATGGTGAGTGAGGATTACGGATCTGGAACTGTAGGCTTTCCTGTGGGAAGTCCGCTTTTTGAGAAGTGAGAGGGACTATGTGAAACATTGATACTTGTGGCCCAGTTATCTTGGAAACTGGTGCCGTACAGAACACTTGATGTGAACTTGAACAACAAAAAGTCAGTCTCCGGGCTTCAACAAAAATATCTAAATACAATTGCAGATGTTCAGTACATTTCAGTGAAAACTGCCCCAAGTTTCTACATTCTTCATCACCCTGAAGCCTTTCTTCAATATTTTTCTGATAACAAGGGACTTTTCCACCATGAAAGCCAGCTGTCTGGCTCCAAACCAGCAAGATTACTGAATAAGAAATTATTCTGGGTGAGAAGATTTTGGAAAAGGGAATGTTTTAGTCCAAGATAGGCTTAAGATGTTAGAAGAACCTTTATTTGTTTGCAGCGTGATTAATTCCATGCCCCCCACACCAACCACTGCTGGAAACAGGGATTTCAGTTTGAGCACTCTGGAGTACAGAGTTTAGCCTTGAAGGCTACAGTCTTTCCAGGATGCACGTTGTACACCTTTTATTGTCTTCTCCTCGTACCAGGCTGTCCTCAGATAAATGGATGAGTGCAAACACCCTGTGAAACAAAGGTGGGGCTGGGCTGGGTGGCATAAGTCAAAGAGCAAGCATCCTGGACAAAGCCTTGGTAAAGACGGCTGATGACTATTTGGTTCAACTGATGTTTGAAGAGCCCAGGCGTTGTCTTTCCTACTGCATTTGCAGTTACTTGCCTGTGTGTGGAAATACAGTGCATATTCTGCAAGGGTAGAGGGAGAGAAGGAAGGCTGATTCATCAGACATGCAGGAGGTCTGCCTGTTTTGCTATAAAGGGAGAAGACATTTCAGCAGAACAACAGGATAGCTTTCCTACTGTGAGAACGGTGAAGCACTGGTGCAGGTCAACCCATGAGCATGTGATATCTTCACTGTTGGTGGTTTTTTGGACTCGTACAACTGACCTGGTCTAGTGTTGGCAATAACCCTGCTTTTGGCAAGAGGTCGAACCAGAGACCTCCTGAACTCCTATTTCAGTTTCCTCTTTTCCTATTTCTTCTGTGTTCTCTTAACCTTCAATTTCTGTAGCTTGTCTCTGACTTTTTGCAAGCTCATGTTTTTTGTGAAGTGTGTTATGCTTTAATGACATGCTCGCTGACACATAGACTTTTCTCTGACCAGCGTTTGTCTGTCCCTATGTCCAATCATTTTTGACCAAAAGGCATGCCTTCCAACCAAATGTATGCTCAGTAACATAGAATGCACCTACCTAAGGCAATGATCTCTTAGCAGGATCAAAGCAAATTTTATCAGACTTTATGAGTTTGTATGTATCATTAGCAGGGGACAGCACCAAACATCTCTTAGATGTAGAAAATGGCTATCATGTAGGAGAAGATATTGATCTGTATTTCTGCATTTCATCTTGGCTCAAACTTTAATTAGTTCTGACTTGAATCCTACAATTCCCTTTCTCCAGCACTCCCACAATATGCTACAAATCAAGTGAAATACCCAACAAAATAGCATCAGTGCGGTGGGGTTTTGCTTTTGCTTTGCTTTTGTGATCGAGCCAGTATTCTCACTTGTTACAACTGGAGGAATCCGGTCCAAAGTTCTGTTAATTTGGAAAAAAATAAGGAAAACGGCACAAAAATTAGGCAAAATAAAATAACTTCTCATGCAATGCACTCATTGTGCAGCAACAGATGGGAGTGTGCAGCTGTCAGGTAGCGCTATTGGCTTTTCTTTTACTGCATTTGAGATCTATTTTGTTCTAGAAGAATGTGGGAATTCATCAGATTAGGTCTGTTCCCTGTCTAGTTCAGTATTTTGACTCCTGAAGAAAAGATAGGAAGGGAATAATCTATCCCTAATGAAAGTCTCATCTTAATCCGTTTTGACGATAGGTTTATGCACAGAAGCAGAACGAGTCCTACCTCTGTCACCCTCACTTTATGTTATAATAAATATGTTACAGTACTTTTGTTACTGATTCCAGTTTAGATTTTACTAAATTCCTGGTTTCTCTGGTGATAACTGACAGGTAAAATACTTTTGTGTAAAAAAAAAGTTGTTATTTTATTATCGTAAAAATAAATGCTTCCTAAAAGTTAGTTGTGTGATCTCTGTTATTCTTACATTGTTCATAAAATGCATTTTTTAGGTTTATAAAATAATCTGTCAAGATTTCCAATTGATTAATTTCAGCTAGGATGCTTAAGAAAATAGGAAGTCAGCTGCTGGAATGAGAAGAGACATGCTTCTCTTCTTCTCAAATAATTTGCCTCTTTGAATAGTCAGTGTAAAAGTAAATATGCTGCAGCTTGATTCTTGAATTCTCTATTGAGTTTACACTTCTATTAACGAAGAGCTTAGCTCAGTCTAGCCAACTGAACATGCATGACTTCCAAATCTAAGTGAAATATGTCTCTTTGCAGCAGTTCTGTTGTGCTCTCAGTAGTGTTTAAAGAGAGGAATATATTTACCAGCTATTCCTCAAATTAATTTAGCTTGTGTTGGAAATGTTGGATTGAAATTTTAACTTTTCTCTGCAACTGAAGGGAATCATTTTAAACTAGTGGACCAAATGATGCTTCAAGTCTTTGTGGAATCATTTAGACTGAAGTCAGCAAAGACTTCTAGCAGAGATGCTGCAGTGGAAGGAGTGGTAGTTTTGGTCTGTAGGAACCAGTAGATAATTAGAAGGCAAGGTGCGTAAAGCAATGAGTCTTTGATGTGTTATTTCCAGATAAAACATTTTCCTCTGCTTAGATTCTTCAGGACCTCAGGTATGTGATTGTTGAAACCACATGATTTAAGTAAAAATAGTAATTCAGAAGTAGAAAGGATTTGGTTTCTCATAGGTAAATAAATATACAGGACTAAAAGCATGTTGCCTGGAGAAAGAAATAAAGTCTTTGAGCCATTTTGCTGCAGCTGCAGGGTATTTCTTGCTACTACTACAGTAGTCTTCTGGAAAACAGGTTAGAAAATGAGGTTTGCTTCCCCCATTCCACAGCTGCTCCTGTAACCACCTCCCCCACTTTCCTTTGCAGGATTGCTCCTAGTAAAGAGACAACAAGCTCTGGCCGTGCTGGAGCTGGTAGGAGTTGGCCTATTGTATTCAGGAGACTGAGAACATCATCAGGGCTGTTGGTGCTAGAGGAAGCCCAGGTTCATATACATGCAAGACTGAGACTATACAGACACTGTCCCTGCGTGGAAGGGAGGAGCATGCAGCAAGGCAAGAAAACAAAGTTGTCTGCTACTCTTTGGTTGGGGCCAGACATTATCTATCTGGTGATCAAAAGAGTGTTGTTGTCCTTGCCTTCATCAGTCTTGTGCTTACCTTCATCAGTCTTTATGATCTGTTCTGGAGTGGAGATGCAAACAGGACGTGTGCTTTTCCGGCTCAGTCACAGAAGAAAAGCTTTTCTTGGGTTGAATGAATTTAAATGTGCCTGATCCTGTTCTGAGGAACTGTTTGGTCTTCTGTCTTATTCACCAAAAGCAGGAAGGACAGGCAACCAGAAGCAGATATCATATCCCCTGTAATTAACTCAACTGACAGCATCAACAAAAGTATAATTATATTCTCATCAACAGATTAAATATATGTTGTTATTTAATCCATTTAACGTACATGTTTAGCAATTAGGACCTTGTTCTGCAGGGATTTATGCTGTAACTTAGATTTCTTTCCATGTAATTTAATTGGAAAGCTGACAAGGAGATGATCTTTTTCCATTAATTTATATCAAATGGGTGTTGTTACTGAGTGAGTGGGCTGTTCCTGGGGACCCTGTGTAGTCTGGGAGAGCCTTAGAGTATGATGGAAAAGAAGAAGAAGAAGGGATAAGGCTCTCCAAACTGGTATGCTGTTACACACATGGCGGCAAAAGTAAGCAAATGCATTACTTCCTTGGCAGCCTCCTTGCCTTTCAACATTCATAATGGCAGGACTTAATATTGGAGTTCGTATTATAGGTGTGCTGGTGACCAGCAGGATCTCCTGGCACTTCTTTCTGATTGCAGACACGGGAGAGTTGCTTTTCATGTGGAGTCTCCATTCACACGGAGTAGAGGACTTCAGCCATCTGCTGTAGATATTTTGGTCTTTGCCTGGGAAAAACAGTAGACCTCCTCCTCAATGTCATCACTCAGAGCAAACTGTGATTACACACTCTGCATTCAAGCAGAAGCATGATCAGATACCACCATCAGCCAGCAGTGGAAAAGTGCTGTGTTCACAGGTGGTTAATCTGTTCAGGGAAGAGGTGATCATTTTTATTTTTATGCAAAAGGACAACCTTGAATAAGATGAGCCTCCAAGATTTCTCAGTTAAGATGTTCACATTCCATTTCAGAGAGCTCCATCCTGATATGAACACTTGTGATGGGTTTGCCCTTGGCTGGAGGCCAAACCACACACCCGCTCACGCAATTCCCACCCTTCCCTCCCCCAATCGAGGATAGGGGAGAGAATTAAAGGGGAAAAGGGAAAAAACGACTCGTGGGTTGAGATAAGAACAATTTAATAACTAAACTACAATAATATTGAAAATAATACTATATACAAATATACAAATGAGTGATACACAATGATACTCCCCCCCCACCTGATGACTAAGGCTCAGCCTGTTCCCGGCTAACGATCCCGGAGCAGGGAGAGTCCCGAAACTGCACTCACGGAATGGAGATAACAGTCCGAGCGTCCCAGACCGAGAGCTGACTGGGGTGGGGGGGGGAAGGCCTTGGGAGAGCGACCACCGGGAGCGAGATGATCCGGAGCAAAAGAGATCCAGAACCAAAAAGGGACGATCTTCTGGAGGGTCCTCACCTATATACCGGGCATGACGTGTATGTTATGGAATAAATTATTGGCCACTTTGGGTCTCAATCCTGAACCTAAGATCAAATCCTAAGCTAGTAACTGGGGCTGTGCTCCTTCCCAGCTTCTGCTGTTTGCGGACTGCCAGAGAAAAGCTGAAAGACCTTGTCAGCCATGTAAAAGTCACTTTTTATCAGCTTTCTTCTGAGCACAAATCCAAAACACAGCCTCTTGCTAGCTGTTATGAAGAAAGTTAACTCTGTCTCAGCTTAACCCAGAACAACACTAGCAAAGGCTGTAAATGAAATGGCAAGGGTGTAATACAGATGAGCTGTTCTCCAGCAGTCAGGTGAGTTTCTGCTTTCTGAGAGTTTACTGACTGTTTCTGGTTTAGTCATAACCATTTCTGCAAATAACAAGAACACCATTTCATGGTTGGTTCTTATTCAAGTGTAGGTGGTTTGCCTTTTTATCAAAATAACTTAGGTATCTCAAAGCTGGCCATTATTATTATATTTTCCATATGTCTAGTGTCCTCTGAAAGCTAATGATGGAAAAGTGAGGAAGCAAAACCAGAGAGTTATGGTATAAGCTTATTTCATAACTTTTTTCTGTCCATGGGGATATCTATAACAACCATCCATGCTGACATGGTGCTTTTCCTCACAGACCTCAAAGCAGAGGATGAAGGGAGGTAAAATGCAAGTAGTACTTCCCTTCAGCACTGAAGTGTCTGTCTCTTGGAGCTGGGGCTGGGTGCAAGCTATCCTCTCAGGTCCAAATTGTTCACGAGATTTGGAGGAGTCAGGAGCTGAATACTGCCCAGTCACCATGGTAGGTCAGACTGAAAACTTACAGAGTGTCTGAATCCTGATCAAAACTTTGTGGCTCAGATCCATCTCTAATCTGAATATCTAAACTGATGGTTCCTGAGTAACCTCTCTGTGCAGCTGTTTCATTGCTGGACTGGTTTCTTCTGCACAAAGTTTTCCAGACATCTTTAGCTGTCTGTGAGCAGTGAGGAATCTTGTTTCCTCCTTCAACAGCAGGTTTCCAGCACAGCTTTCTTTTAGATTTCTTTCTTTTAGAGGTAGTGATTTTCCTCTCTTGACTTACTTTCCTGTGTGGTGAATAACATTCACTGAATCTGTAATAGTTAGACTTTGAGTCCTCTCAAAGCAGGAAGAGTTGTACAAACTTGCATTCAGAATTCCTAAACCTCAATTCCTGTTTATATTTCAGTGACAGACAAGGGCTTAAAACTGTTTATAAATGTCTCCTATCCCCATGTCAAGGTCCCCTTCATGGAGGATCCATGGAATTGGGAAGGCTTCTGTTGTCAATGAAGCATTTCTATTATTTTATCTCTCACGTTTCTTTTCACTAATGGTAGTCATAATTTGAGCAAAAGCCTGTTAGTATTTTATGCTAGTATCCTTTGTCACTAATGCTCTCTCAAAGAGAGTAATTTATGTTTAGAGGATGGAATAAAAAAATGGAACAAGACACTGATCTTGTGTATATGACAAGAGCATAAAGAAGTCATGTCACAGGTATTTTTGTAGTGCTTGCTGTAGTATGAACAGAGCACAAACCCTTCACCAAAAAATCTTATCATCTAAGGGACAAACAAGTCGTGGCTTACTGTCAGAGCAGAAGGAGATTTTAATATCTCCATTTTCTAGATTGAGAACTGGTATATGAAGTAGAGGAAATTATGCTGTCTTGAGGAAGTTTATCATAAGTGGAAACTAAATTCTGGTAAGTTGGGTCCTTGTCCACGGCCTTAGCCTGAAGACTTTCCCTTCCCTTTTACCAGAATAAGAATGTAAAACCAGAAGGGACTGTCTGCATCATGGAGCTGGATCCTGCCAAACTAAGCTAATCAAAAAACTGTTTCTGCCTCCTATAGGTGGAATCCCAGGCTGGAAAAAAGAGCGTGAGGAGGAAGGAGTGGCAGAGACAATGTATGATGAACTGACCACAGTCCCCATTCCCCATCCCCCTGCGCTTGAAGGGAAGAGGTAGAGAAATGAGGAGTGAAGTGGAGCCTGAGAAGAAGGGAGGGGTGGGGGGAAGGTGGTTTTAGTTTTGTTCTTATTTCTCATTATCCTACTCTGTTTGATTGGCAATAAATTCAATTAATTTCATAGAACTGTAGAATCATAGAATTGTTCTGCGCTTGAAGGGAAGAGGTAGAGAAATGAGGAGTGAAGTGGAGCCTGAGAAGAAGGGAGGGGTGGGGGGAAGGTGGTTTTAGTTTTGTTCTTATTTCTCATTATCCTACTCTGTTTGATTGGCAATAAATTCAATTAATTTCATAGAACTGTAGAATCATAGAATTGTTTGGGTTGGAAGGGACCTTAAAGATCATCAAGTTCCAACCCCCCTGCTATGGGCAGGGACACCTACCACTAGCCCAGGTTGCTCAAAGCCTCATCCAGCCTGGCCTTGAACCCCTCCAGGGATGGGGCATCCACATCTTCCCTGGGCAACCTGTGCCAGTGTATCACCACCCTCACAGTGAAAAAGGTCTCCCTAATATCTAATCTAAATCTACCTTCTTTCAGCTTAAACCCATTACTCCTTGTCCTATCACTACGCTCCCTGATAAAGAGTCCCTCCCCATCTCTCCTGTAGGCCCCCTTTAGATACAGGAAGGCTGCTATTAGGTCTCCTCGGAGCCTTCTCTTCTCCGGACTGAACAACACCAACTCTCTCAGCCTGTCCTCATGTGGGAGGTGTTCCAGCCCTCTGACAATCTTTGTGGCCCTCCTCTGGACTTCATCCAACAGGTCCATGTCCTTATGTGAGTGGCTCCAGAGCTGAATACAGTACTCCAGGTGGGGTCCCACAAGAGCAGGGTCTCAATTTCCCCAAATTGAGTCTGTTTTGCCCATGATGGTAACTGGTAAGTGATCTCCCTCTCCTTATCTTGACCCATGAAAATGAGGAGGAGGAGCAATGGAGCAGCTTGGGCGGCACCTGGCAGCCAGCCAAGGTCGACCGGCCACAAGGAGCTATCCATCTTGTGGTCCCACAGCTGTTCGCAATTAAATCTGTCCTCTTGGTTAAGTGCACAGATATAGTTATATCAAGAGGGAAAATGCTTTAAGTTAAATATTTGCTTTAACTTAAATCTTTGTGCATGAAAGGCACACATTTTTTTATTTTTTTGTACGATGTATCTTTAAAGCTGGTGGGGTACTATAAATTTGGATTTACTATCAAACTGAGTAAAAATGCCATCAAATATAGTAAAAGAGTTTAGGCAAAATTAGTGAGTGGATATACTTTTTCTGCCCTCCTTCAGATCTGCTCAGCTACTTTGGGTCTGTTAAATTACACTTCTGAGGGAAGAGAGGCTTTTCTACCCACTCTGGTGAGAAGGAACCATGCATCTGCATGTCTGGGGCCAAGAGTTGGCCCTCTCTTGTTGGACCTTTGCCTTGACTGGCACTTTCACACCTGCCCTGCAGAAGTCAGGGTTGGTTGAATGTCCTTCCTCTACTACCTTTTTCTGCAAGTGGAGAAGCACAACAGCACAGGTTTCCCTCCAACAACCTGTCCAGTTTGTGGGCAGCTTTACCTTTGTCTGTACTGACAACTAACAATTCCTTCTTTTCTCTGAAGCTGTGCTGGAAGTTCACAGCCCTTCACAAAACCACATGAGTGATGGACTGTGATGGCTGCTGGCAAACCCTTTCTACACATGCACCTCTTCTATGAGTCTGCACACAGTAGCTGAGAGCCTCTGTGAAGAAACCAGTTTCTTGACTGTAGTTGGCAGTTTTAAGCTGTGTTGCCGAGGTGAGGATGTTATTTTGTCTGGAAAATGGAATTTATCCTTTCAAAACTCATTGTGATGGGGAGGATGGTAACATTAGCTTGGGCAGCAGATGGTTTTTTCAGGAAGACGTTCTGGGAACATGTTCAGGTTTCGCCTTTCGTGTGGTGTATGCGCATACTGGCAGCTGATTTAGACTAAACAAAGGGTAATTCTATGTTGTGGTTTCCTTCTGTCAACAGAATGCGTGATTGGATGAAGTTCCCAAAGGCATATATCGGCTATTATTTTGCTTCCCTCTGGGACCACTAGTAAGCATCAATCTTGACTGTAAGTCAAGTCTAAGGTGCTCCCCTACCTTCTTTTTTCTACTTTTTGAAACTCCTGTTGTGATACCTAGTCACTTGCTGTCCTCCTGGTGATGCTGGAAGCCTCCGGTTCTCTCTTTTCTGCCTGGCCTCTGCCACAAGCCCACCTGCTGGTGTCATTTACCACTAACCTTCTCCTATTCCACATGCAGACCTTCACTGCAGATTTACTCTCCTCTCACTCCTGATGTGTTTATAGCTACTGCTGAAGTTCTCCACATTGTGAGTTGCTATTAACATATCTTTTAATGGCCAGATTTTCAAACACAGTTTCATGGAGATGAGAACTGAAGGCCTTGCTCAGAAGCATCTTTTCCTGATGTCCCTTCTTTATCTTCTGGCTTTCTCAAGAACATCCTGTGTTGTAAGGAAGGTGATCATGGAGAAAGTGAAACTGGACAATATATCATTGTTCCTAACAGAGCATGGGACACAGCTATTTAAAGTCACTAAACGGTAGCTGAAAGCACCTAATTGCTAGAACGACCTGAGCACTGAGTGTTGGGGGATTGTTTCACAGGGTTAATGAAGAACTCAACAAGATTTTAATGATAATTTGATACTTAACTTTAAGCTTGTTATGTAAGTGCTAATTAAATGTTTTAACATGCTGTACATGTTTTATGTATTAATAAGCAATAAGTGTAAAAGTTACACTTTTTATGTGATTTAGAATTAATTGCAGGGTGGTGAGGTTTTCTCCTTTATGTATCTATTAAACCCACATAACTGCTGTTTTTACAGTTGATTGGTGTTCAGTTAACATACAGTAATTGCTCTTTAAAGGCTTTAGTAAGTGCATATTTGAGACAATTTACAGTGTTAGCAATTTCCTGGTACTATTCCTCAGAGGTACAGGGAAGCTAATCATGTTCAATGCTGGAATTTGCTGGGAGTCTGTCATGTGTTCCCCACTGTGTACTATGAGCGCTATGTTCAGCCATAAGGGATTCCACTTTCAGAGATGATAAACACATACAAAAAACCCCACTTTATTGGCTATAAAATGATCCTGCTGCACAACATGCTGCAGTGAGGTGAGCAGCTGGGAGGAAGGGACACACTGTTAGAAAAACAAATCAGGAGGGGCATCACTCAGTGTTTTCTGGTTTATCCTGCAAAGCCACAGAAAAAAGAAACCAGCTGTCCTCTTTTCTCTTGGTAGATCGCACAGCCCCTCTATGTTTGCCTCCAGTTTAAAGACAGGGAAGATGTAAGTCTGAGTCCTTGCTTCTCCATGCAATCTCGATGCAACCTCAGGCAAACCACTTAGTGCCTCTGTGCCCCTCTTACCCTTCTGTGGATGTAACACTGCCTGTCTTTACTCTTGTTCATCACAAACTACAGACTCCTCCAACACTAAAGAGATCAAATGTGTATTTAAGATAGATTTAAAATCAGCCAAACAGCACCACCCTCCTGCCTCATTAATTTGGAAGTTTTGAGGGCAATAGAAAACTGATTGCTGCTTCCTAAAGAACTGAGGCAGCAAGGTGCACAAAGTGCCTGCCATTTAATTGACATAGCCATCTGAAATCCAATCTACTGGGCAAAACAAGGAAGAGTATAATTAGAAATCTGTATGCCAGTGAAAGAGAATGTATGGAAAGCAAAGCAATTTTTTGTTCCACATTATTCTTTTTGCATAATGTTGTATCCCTTTGACAAGGCAGCATAACAAAGCTTAACTCCCTCTTTGCTCTCCACCCTCCAATCACTGACTTAAAAGAAAACAGCAAAGCCCTATCTTTAGTGTTAAATGAACAATGGGCACTCTTCCAGCAAGAAGAAATGAGCTGCTTTTGAAAGAGTTGTGGAGGAAAGTGCAAAATGTTCTAACTTCTCACGAAATAAATATTTGAATGATAGTCACTTGGCTTGTCCTCTAAGATGTCAGAACAGGCTTTGCACTCCAGGTTTATATAAAATATTGGTTGGGGTAGATAGAGGGGGCAGAAAGCCCATATTGCGGATAAGAAAAGACAGAGATGCAATAACATGAAATATTTTCACATTCAATACACTTCAGAAACAGTAACTAATTAATATTTCCACAAGATGGTATATTTCATCCTTTCTTACTGACAAGCTTGGCCAAAACTTTCCAGGCAGCCAAAAGGATACTGAGACATTGATTTTAACAAGACTTAGGAAACCCAGTCCCTTAGGCAGCACTGTGAAACTCTGAGCCCAGAGGCTCAGAGCTATGCTGCTCCAGCTTGCATGAAGCTGTAGGAAGTCATGCAGCAAACAGCATCAAGCATAAGTGCTTTCTCCTACAGAGTGCTGAAGACTTAATGAAGCAGCACGGGCTGAGACCAGCCAAGAACCTGTTTGACAAACTTCACGATTTGATCCAAAGTTTTGCTGAAGCCACGAGGCATCTTTTCTTTTTTTTTTCTCTTAAACTCTTCAGCACGGAAAAACTACTTTGTTTACAGTGTTTAGGCTCCTGTTATTGTTGTAAGGTATCAGAAGCTTTTAGAAAAGTTCAGAAAAGCTAATTTAAAAGAGCTTCTGGCAGGCTAAGGGCTTGTGTAGTTCCCTGTATTATCGTGGTAGATTTGACATTTTTGAAGGAATATCTTCATTTAATCGACTCTAGAGAGTTTAGGAGGGACTCCACTGGTTTTCTTCCCCTTCCAGAAACAGTCACTGGTGAAATGGAGCTTTCAATACTTTCTCCACAAAGTGATAGTAATAAAAAAACTCCTTGTATATTTGCTCTAGTTCTTTTGACCACAGGAAAATGCATATAAAAATGATAGTTTACCTGGATGTACATAATGTCAAACTGTAAAGTTGCCCTCAACAGCTGCCTGCCATGGTTCGGACAGACATGTTGTCTCAGTTACCTACATGTCTCCCAGTTATTTTCCTCCTTCAGTGCAGTTACATATTTCCCACTAATGATGATGTATCAAGACTTGCCACATACAACTGAAGGAGGGAAAACAATCGCAAAGGTCAGGCTTGGAGGTAAGGTTTAGATGAACTCTGTTCAGTCCTCTACACCACACCATGATTCGTGTTTAATTCAGTGGGGACAATGCTATCCTACATAGCAGTAATATGGTGAATGTAAATTCCCTAGGAGGTTTGAGGCAGGCAAAGGGTGACTTCTGAAAAACAGACAGTCATCAAACTGTCTGTGTAAATCTGATTCACGACGTGGGCTGGTATTTTAGGTGGTTCTTTGCTTACTTCTCACTACCTTCTGATACAACAGCAACAGTGGAATTAGTCTGAAAGAGCAAAGAGGAATGAAATACGTACTCAAAGCAACTTGCTTTTACAAAACTTGGAAGCATGTGAAATTCTGATGTTTTTGCAAAATTTACAGTTTAAGCTTGTTTGTTGGAGTAGATTTTTTCACTGGAGTTATAGTTAAATGTAAGCATCTATCCTGGCTGCTTTTAGTGCTTCTAAAATTTTTCTTGCAAGTAATTAGCATTACCTAGAAGCCCCTGTGGTGGTGAGCGTGATCATGTTAATCTGTCAGAAAGCGACAATATAAACGCTTGCAGCAATGCTCATTGCCCTTTGCAAGAACTGGAAGTGGAAAACAGATTTTGCATGAAGGGTGTGGTGAAACAACTTGTTCTGGAAATCCTCTAGGTTTCTATCTTCCTTCTGAACTATTATTCAGTGTTGATGTGGCAGTGTAATTTGCCCCAAGCACTGTCTCCAAAGCAGAGACTGTTGGAAACTTTCCAAAGGCAAGGTTTTCCTCTGGGAAGTGCTGATTCAATTAATGCAAAACCTGCCATGCAAGAGCATTGCTCTGGCTGGAATAGCATTGTGAATCAAAGCAACTGATTTCAATTATTTGAAGTCCTGAAAGGGGCGGCCTTTGTTTAGAGACAAGACACTGCTAAAAGTTCAGTTTGAAATGGAAGATTTTAATTTTGATTGAAGCACACCATTTCCTCTTTCCTCTTTGGGAGGGATGCTGTCACCTTTTCCCTGGCTCCAGTTGTTCATCAGCATGAACAAGGAGCCAAAACTCCATCTCAAGGTGGCAGAGGACTGCGAGTGGTCTCAAGGATTCGTTCTGTGGATGTGTGGCACGTCATCCCCGCCTGTACACCAGCTGCGTGGGCTGGCAGGGTCCTTGTCTGCGGAGAGCTGGCTGCTCAGACGTGCAGCAAAGCTGGAGCTGCTCTACTGCTCTTCGCTTGGCTGGGGACTCCACTTTCTCCTTCTGCTGCCTGCCATAGGCATGGCTCCAGAGGCCTCCCATCCCCTCTGTGGGGAGCACTGGGTGGGTGGCACCACAGGCTGTCAGGGTCTGATCAGGTTTTGCCTTGCTCCTCCAATAAACGTGACCTGAAAGCCTGTGGCTGCCCTCATGGAAGACCCCCTGCAGGTGCTGCTGCCTGCAGGGCAGAGCATCCCCACTGGGGCAGCACACCAAGCTGCCAAACGCAGGTCCAGTTTGGCTCTGTGCATTTCTGTTTCACCCAGTCCCACAAATCTGTCTGTCTCAGTGCAGGGGACATCTGATACCCTTTTACAATTGGAGACTTAATTAAAGTGAAACGGATATTCTGTGGTAGGAATCCATGTTCTCCAATTTCTATTAAAGGTAGTGCACAGGGTGGGAGCAGAGGGAACAGGAGGGATTAAAGCTGTATTATCTCATCTCTGCGGACCTGGAGCAGAGGTGCAAGGAGAAGGGGGCTTTAAAGGCTGATGACGTCTCAGCAACAGCAGCAGAGGAGGCAGGGAGTCAGTGCCTTCATGCTGACAACTTCTCTGAAGCTTGGTAAAGTGACAGGCAACTGAGATGACAAGCTTCTATTACCATCTCTGGAACCAGGCTGGACACCAGAGAAAAGGATGAGGTCAGGATTACAGAAACAGCACAGGCTGAGGAAAGGCAGAGCATGTCAGGCAACATCTCCCTGGTGTTTTTCCATTACCTCACCAGGCTTGGTTTCTCACCTTTTGAAGCCCAGAACACATACCAGGGAGTCAAATGAAGAGTGGATCCTGAAGAAGTGCATGCACTTCACACTGTCCTGCTGAGTCAGGGAGAAGATCATGCCTTAAGACATGTAAGCATCCCACAGTAGCTGTCCCCTTTCCTTATTGTCTCCTACCTGAAAAAAAAGCTCCTGCCTGAAAACTAGAGTCTTTTCCTCCCTCTGTTCCTTGTCAGAGACATAACCAAGGGCAATAAACAGGGTTTTTGGTTGTCAGCAAACTTGATGTCCTTCAAAACTCTTTCTTGTTACACAGAGGTTTCCTTAGTGCAGGAAAGGCAGAGGATCACACAGAACTGTAATGCTCCCTTACAACGACACTTGTCCTGCTTAACTGCACATCTGTGGCCTGTCCCTCTCAGTGAAGGAGACTGCAAAAAAACCCCAAATGTTCTGCCAGCATCTCCTTCCTCATCCACACTGGTCAGATCTTGCCTCTTCTAGGACTTCATGCTGGTGCAGAAAAAGAGGATTATGAGTTCCGTCAGCTCATCTCCAGGAAGGCTGAATAAATACAACAAAACCCTGAGCACTATTAAAAGAATTTTGCGAAATGAGAAAAAATAATGCAATGAAAGGACACCTTCTGAATGATGTTTCCCAACTGATGGCAGTGACAGTGGAACTGCTGACCTCTGATGTGGGCAGCTGTGGCACTAAGTTTTTGTTCCAAATTGCGTTCTGTGGTGCCCGAGGCATTGCTGGGACAACTGTTGCATGACAGTGATGTGATATGTATGTGGTGCAGGATGCAATGTTAAGAAGATGCATTGGGCAGGGTAAAATGAGAAAGGTGAGGGTGCAGCAAGTATAGGCTTAGTAGGAACCATGAACATAGAACTAGAAGGTGGGGGAAGACCTAGTGTTTGAATAGCTGGCATACAGTCGATAAGCAGTCTAGATAAAGCTATTCCCACCCAGTGGCAAAAAAAAAAAAAGAAAAAAAAAAAAGACAAGACTCTGCTGGCTTCATACATGCACACACATGCATCTTGCATTGTTTCTGCAAGACAAATTTCCTGATTAACTGGAATGTGTGACTAAAGCACTTGTGAAGTTCCCCCAAGGCATCAGCTCTTCCACTTAAATCAGCACCTCTCCATTGACTCTGATGGATTTACTTCCCTTCCTGCCCTCCAACAATATGGCCAGAGGCACCCACTACCCTTTGCTGCCCTGTAGGATATGCAGGGGTGCAGATTTGCATGGTCAGGTACTTTGAAATTCCATCCTTTAGTTCCAGTGACAAAATGATTCACCCCTGATCTTTTCCAGTGATTTGGAAGGTGCTCAGATGTTGCTCTATAAATAGCTAGCTAGATCTAGCTCTTTAATGTTTCTAAGAGTGATTGCGGTGAAGTGAATAGTGCCTCATGAATCTGCCATGGTCTGCAAGTTGTTGCTCCTAGTATCTGAAGTTCAAAACCGGAATCTTTCAGGAGCCTGCTGCACACATTAATTTCAAAAGTGTAGAGTACCGCTGGAGTTTCTGCTAAGCTAAGGGGCCTCACATAATAGTGCTGAGCATCTGTATGTGAAGTGGAATGAGTAGTACAGACTCAACTGTGTCTGAGCGTTGCCTTCTGAGGTTGAGTGTTACTTGACACAAAGGATTCAGCGCACGGTAGGAGAATGTTAGCACTTACATTCTGTTTTGCTTCTAGCCGGTGTGAAAACAAGAAATGTGCACTTCTTCTTGACAAAGAGATGTCCCTGACCAAGGCTCAGCCTTGCCCCATTGAAGTATGGCTCTGTTCTCAGAAGTGCCTAGAGAAGTGCTCTGTGGTGTTGCGTGCTCAGTTTGCTAGTGACCTCCCCATCCACTGCGCCTCAATGTGCAATGACATGCCCCTTATTTCTCACCTGCCAGGCTTGCGTGCTCTACTTCAAGTGCTGAGACCACGTGGGATATGTTCATCCTCCTTTATAAGCAACAGAAGTGAAAGGTCTGAGAGGGAAACTCTGCTTTCCATTCCACTCACATTAATCTTTACAGGGTGGCGACAGGAGCTCAGGAAACAATTTAGTGATGATCCACAGTCACAGACCAAACTTGTATCCTGCTGTCTCAGGAATGTCATCTCCATGGTGCCTAGAGAAGAAAAAAGCTGTGAAGTACTTCTGTAATTACTTGGGTCACCAAATTAGCTGTGTATACACACAGGATCCCTGCTCTGCAGCAGCTGCCTGACAGATGGAGAATAAATGTAACCATTACAACTGATTAAATAATGACAATAACAATAATAATAATAATAATAATAATATGGGTGGGGGAAAACCTTTCATAAGTATTTTTGATTCGGGATTCTCACCAGAATTGTGTATTCAGGCCATGCTCTGACTTTGCCTGTGCAGTCTGCAAAACCTCTCAAAAATCAGCCTTTTTTACCCACTCATGGAAATAAAACTCTTGCATGCCAATTACTACCAAAACATTTCTGTGGCCTCAACAAACACTACTGTGCCTTAGTCCAGACCATTGCTGCAGTGACTATTTAACTGTGTTTGCAATTTTTCATTAGCTGCTTTCTCTCCCCAGCATCAGACACAAGACTGCTGCTTCCCCGGGCTGTCAGGTTCTGCTGAACATCTCATTCAGACTACACTCTTGCTTGGGAGACCTTTAAACAGGCACCTTGATTCCTTCTCCCATACCTTCCCCATTTGCTGCACTGTCTGCAAAGTTGCCCTCTCTTCTCCAAATCCTTCCTTAAAACTTCTTTGCCTTGGAGTCCTCTAAAACCCTCTTAAGAGTACTTTGGTTTCTGTTGTGCTGAGATCACAGGCTGACCTATCAGCATTTGCTGTTTCTGTACTCCCCCATCTATATGTGCTTTTCCTGTGTTGAACACCTGCACTGGTACTGATGCTTTCTGCAGGAACGGATATCTGCAGCCTTGGCACAGAATCCAGGATGAGTGGATCCAGGACCCTGAACCAAACTCCAGGTGACAAACAGTACAACACACTACAATTTCTAGAGTTTAAGGATTTTACCAAAGTTGACAGGATTGCTGTCTGTGCTTTCCAGAAACGAAAGATGTGTTGCAGAGAGAGGTAATAAGTCCAAGGCTAATTTTTGTGCCTGAGGATTTTGCTTTCTGCAGTCCCAGGTCTATATCACTGCACTCCCCCACCACTCACAAACTGGTGAGAAATGGGGGTGGGATTGCAAAGATTTTAAAAACAAATCCTATATATTTTTGCCTTTAATTTAAATTTTGTAGGCTATATCTCTGCTTCAAATATGGCTTTGATAAACTCCTGTGGCAATCTCCGTGGTTTGAGATTTTAGGTCCCAGATCTTTACCTTGGTGGGCAGGCAGGGTGCTCTGTGACCTTTGAGAGTTTCACTCTCATTTTCTCAGTGTGAAAAATATGTCTAAAGTCACACTGTGTATGTACAAAGAAAAAGGAACACCATACCTTCCACTTCCTAGCTCACTGAGTTTGAAACCATTGTTCCCTGGATTGCACTGGTTTTAATCTGTATGCTACTTGATCCCATCAGCAGACTGACAGCATTGTGTTAGGACCGATGAGATGTCTCTCAGGAGATTACTAGGCAGGCTGGGAGGAATCTTTTGGTTAGCATTTGTTGTATGATATTACTCTTGGAAGCAAAAAAAGCCCAGGATTTGTCCTGAATTCACAGAGGTGTTGAACGACTGCAGGTGCCTTTGATTTAGGAGAATTGTGTGCCTTCAGAAAAATCAGATCAGCCTGGGTTTTCTGTGAAGTAGATTTTTTTTTCTGATTGAAAGGAAGAAACTTCCTTCCTTATCAAAATTAATCTGTATGCAGGGATTGCGATCCTCAGCATCTTGTTACCTTGCTAACTTGCTGGCTGCAGAAGTTTTTGCTGCATGTTTTGAGTTGGTAAGCATAAAAATGCTATTTCCCCACTGAAAGCTTTGCAGCATTTCTGAGCTGATCTTGTAATTCCAGAACTGGGCGAGGGGTCAGCTAACATCAGGAGCGATGACCTGTTCAGACCCAGTTACACAAATGGGCCCCATCTTCCCAGTGTCTAAAGTTGCAGAGAATCAGACTTCCACAAAGTTACATCAGTTCACCCTGGCTGGCCATGGAAATATGACCAGGCATCTACAGCTCAAGGTGCAGAGTATTGTTTCACGCTGAATTGAAGACTTGCATCATCCTTCTGCCATTTTGTCCCAATACTTGGATTTATGGAGTAGGAACAAGTTCAGGTGACGAGTACTGTGAACATTTCAGTTACTAGAGGCTGGAGGTAGAGTGTGGCACTGGTTACTCAGAGCCTGATACCAAGCAGGTGAGAGACCTACCTGGCCTTGTCCTTCCTCAATAGAGAGGCAGAACACAGACTTTTTTATTTTTTTTTTTTTTAAATTGGAAATCTTTCCCACTCCCATCATGAATCAGAGCTGTTACACTAAGAGTTGCAAATAGGTCTTCAGCTTTAGGTTGCCACCATGCAAGGCCTTGATTCCAAAACCCACAAGTCTCCTCTACCTCTCCTCTGAAGAGTGGGAGTAGCTGTTCCTTGAGGCTCAAATAAATTATTTGCCTTCGTGTTTACCAATACTGGTGGTAGCATCCCTGAGAATGATCTGCTGTTCTGGAGGAATGTGATATTTAGACAACAATTGGTTTCAAAACTGAGCAGACAGGGCAGCATAAAAACTAAGGACAATGATGAAAGCAATAGGCTTGGAAAAATGGTATCTCAGAATTTAGTAGAAGATGGAAGGAAGTAGTAGAGGAAGTAAAATTTTTCTTCCCTGAGAATGAGACCAAAGGAAAAGAGAGAATTACGATGGGGTTATACTTGAAGTGAATAGTTGCTTGTAATACAGCAGAGAAACAAAGAAGAAGGAAGGAAATGAAGGTTTCTAATGATCATGTTGGTAAGGAAAATGATAGACAAAAATGTCCTCTTGTCTGAATTTAAGGTCCAAAGATGTTGTTTGTGCATCTTTCTTTACCCACTCTGCTTGTGGAGCAATCTCAGCTGAACGTTTGCATTTGGACATTTGTATACTGTCTTCCATTGGCATACATGGGTACCTTTTGCATGCGTGTATAGGTGAGAACTGGATCTCCTGGTACTGTTAAAAATACACCAGCATGTGATAACCTCAGGGTCCTGGCAAGATGCTCCCTCTCTAAAGCACATTCCTGGAGGTGCATCAATGCTGTGACAGACCACCCAGGCAGCCTGGTGTGTGGGTGGAGTAACTAGTTGGTGTTAAGTACCTAAACGCTTGGTGAGCCATCTTGGGGCAGTGCAAACAATGTCATCTGGAGACGACTGCTCGACTGCTCTTCTCCTCCTTTTAGTCCAAAACAATTGGGGTAATAGATGAGGTTTCCTGGACGGATGAGCGTGACTCACCCAGTTCGATGTACAGAAGGGATAGGGAATGAAGTAAGGGGCCAAAAATAGCTCTAGAGGAATCAGCTTAGAAGGAAGGACAAAGCAGAACGCAGACTAGAAAATAAAAGACCTACAGTGATGTGACATTAAGACCATCTGGACAATGTTTGGCAGCAGCTGAAAAGCAAACAAAGCCCTGAGAAGGCTTTCTAAAAGTGAGGGGAATATAAATGACATACTACCCAGCAAGCACTTAGAAAGCATTGAGCTCTTCTGTTCTATCTGCATTGGTGCATCTGATTTTGAAAGGGGCAGCCCAAAGATGAGAGAAAAACTGTCTCAGGGAGTATGACAGTTTGAAGAGAGATTCAACCAAGTCTTGGCTTGCTTATTCTTAGAGGTCTCCGAGAGATCTGGCTGAGACAAGGGTGTCTGAAAGGCAGGTAGCATAGTAACACTAATCAGCTATGCAAAGAAGTCCCAACAATAAAAGAAGAGCTCACTGGCTGGCATGCAGAAAAGTGTATTTACACTTTACTATATTGAAGTTTCTAGGAGCTCTTGACAGAGAAATAAAGTAATAGTGATAGTATCAAATGCAGTGCAAGAACCTCAAAGCTTCGAAATTCTTAAGAAGAAAGAACGCTTTTGGGGTAGTTCTTGACAATTGCTATATTTATCAAGTTGCTTTAAGCATGACAACAATTGACCATCAGAAATGCTGTATTTGGAGGGAAAGAAGGGGTTGTTGGATGCTTTTCTGAACAGGAAAAATTGGCCTCCTACAAACAATTTTTCTGAAGAAAATCCCAAATCAGAATGTTTGCTGTGCTTTTCTTTTCTTCTGCTTATCTTTTTATTAAAAAAAAAAAAATCACTAAAACATATTCTAGCAATGCTGCAACTTTTCAGGCTGTGAGACAAAAAGATAAGGAGAAATAAGAGATGCTAGGAAAAAATCTGTTTGATCCCTCCTCCCCCTTCCTCTGATAACACTCATTTTAATCCAAGTGCCACAGCAGCATTGTTGGGAATGTTTCTCCTATCTCTAGTCCAAAATTAGAGTGAGGGAACTTTGCTGGCAGGCAGCTAAGCTTTGTGTTGGGGAAGCATATCTGTACAGCTGATCATGAGCTACACTACTTTTGGACAGCAGCTGAGGATGTGGGCCCTTATCCACCCAGACTGATGGATGGAACAAAAGTTTTCCTATCCAACAATTGCCACAAATCGAATCAAGTCCTTAAAAACACCGTGATGACTGATGTGGATAGGTGTCTTTCTGTTAACAGCAGTGGCTTTGGATAGGGTGGTAGTTTGCCATCCTTGCATACAATGTATGCATCCCTCCCTCCTGTTCCTTAAGGAGTCATAACAGTGAATATCAGCTTTGGGGTAAGTGATATGTTTTGTGTGTTTCTGGCTGCTATTTTGGTTTTTCTCTGTGAGTGTATGTGTTCAACAGGAAATTCCTCCTACCCCTTCCTTCTTCTGACTCTGTTCTCATCCCCCCAGCATGGGTTTCTGGATCCTCTTATCACACTGGCCCTGCTGCTAAGTTCATTCTTATCTAGAGTGTGTGATCTTGCACCTGAATGCTCAGCACAGAGGAAATGATCCATTGCAGGTACACAATCCCCAAGCATTCGAACTGTCGATTTCACACTGATTTCCCTGCAGTTGGCAAACAAGCCTGTAATTTCTGAGTTGGTCACTCCCAGTTGCTAGATTCACAAGAACTGGGAGTAGGAGTTGAATTATGTGAGGATATTTAGGGAGAGGAAAAAAAGGCTCATTAATTAGAAATTAATCTCTACCAAAAATAAGTGAAATTTAGAGCATGTAGACCTCCAGCACTGAAGTGTCAAGAGGGGTGTGACCTTTCCAAACATGGCTGCCCCAGGGTTTTCCAGCTCTTCATGCCTAAATAGGGTTGGGGAAGTAACATCAGGATGGTTTGGGCTCAAGCACCTGACCAGTCATAGCTTGAGGAGATGCCTAGTACCAGCAGCGCTGTGGTAGCTCATGTCTGAGCACACTTGGCTTATTCCAGCAGAGAGGTCAGGCTGGACAGCTAAGACTCCTCACAGCAGATCTCTTCCGTCACTTTGAGTTCTGCTGTGGGTTAGGTTGACACTGAGCAACTCATTAAGCAGAAATAATGTCACCATGTGATTGATCTTGGAGCCTTCAGGATACCTTCCCCCTATATATCATGAGCATCTCTCGTGCTGTGAAGCCACCATCTTCAGCTGAGTCAATCTCCAAACAAGGGACACATTCACAGTGATCAGACAGCTAGAAAAGTCTGCTCTCAGGTTGTCTGCAATGTGAAATCTACAAACAGGCCCGAGAAAAATGAAGTGAATCTGAGCAGCAGTAACCCATTCATACAGCAAAGAGTAAAATAATATTTTGATGAAGGTGATTTATTTAAAAAGTTAATTTGTAAACAAGAAACCACAGAATACAGGACTGGAAGAGGTATCTGCTCCATTGCTGTGCCTCAAGGATGGTTCAGCCTTTCCCAAGTTATCCAAGGTGGATGTTTGCCTAATCTCTTCTGCTTCCTCAGAGGTGGAGGTGTGACATGTATGCTCTAGGGCTTAGCTATTTCTGCTCTCTGAATGTTTGTTTCCTGAAGATGGAGCTAAAGACCTTTTCCTGCAACTCACAGCATAATTTTGCTTTCCCTCTGCAATGGAAATGGAAAACAAGTTCTTCCATTCTTCCTCAGAGCAGCCAGTGACATAGCTGAGGACTGCTCTCATAGTCCTTTTTGCTCCCCTCCGAGCTGAGCAACCACCAACGCTTTCAGTCCGTCTTTGCAGGTCATGATTTCCAGCCTTTCAATCACACTGTTGCTCTCCTCTGCCTTTACTACAATGGATTCATGTTTTTCTTGAAATTTGATGCCAAAAAATATCCAAATGACCAAATACATATAAAGCCTTACAAGTGTGAAGTAGCAGAGGCATGACTTCAGATGTCTTAGACATAACAGCTGTAATTGTGTATCCAGCTGTGTATTGTCTGTGTCACTCTTGGCTTACGTTTACTTTGTGACCAGCTATAGCCCTCAGGTATTTTTATCCTGTATTTGTACTGTTGATTATTCCTGACTGTTTTTTATTTATTATTTTTAAAGACAATTAAGTTACTTTTAAAATCCTTTTTTCCAGTTTAATTTTCTTTTTTGTCAAGATAATTTTGATTTCTCTACCTGTTTTTCACAGCCCAAAGGCCTTCTCGCTTACCTTTTACAAATTGATGAACATACTTTCAAGTCCCTCAAATCAATAAAAAAATTTAATAGTAAAATATTGAACACAGTCTTTATCTGAATGCTAGACCACTCTCCATCATCTTTGATA
>NW_010109897.1:0-17365 GCF_000699245.1 Pterocles gutturalis
TGTGCAATAATGGAAAGAATCCCAAGGACTGCTATAAATGCTGCAATGCTTTCAGATGAAAATCCCATGATCTGTCTGAGGTATAGGAAGAAGCTGGAATATTGACCTGCTTCTGGGAGGTAGGAAAGAAAGACTGTTATGCAGATTAGCAGCACAATGGAGTCCTGGCCGACTTTCTTCAGCGATGCAAAAGGGTCAGCCTGTTCCCATGAAATGGGTGCTCCCCAGGATGCTGGCCTGGGTATAAGCTAAAAGAGGGTAGGTTTAGACTAGACATTAGGAAGTTGTTTTTCACTGTAAGGGTGGTGAGGCACTGGAACAGGTTGCCCAGGGAAGCTGTGGATGCCCCATCCCTGGAGGTGTTCAAGGCCAGGCTGGATGAGGCTTTGAGCAACCTGGGCTAGTGGAGGGTGTCCCTGCTCATGGCAGGGGGGTTGGGACTAGATGATCTTTAAGGTCCTTTCCAACCCAAACCATTCTATGATTCTGTGATATTTACAACCAGAGGTCTACTAGTAGCAAACTCTCTCCAGTGTTTACTGTATTATGGTGCTACATTTATTTTCTTAGCTCTGTAGTCTTGGAATATTTACTAAAGAAGACACTTGGAATATGTTGTTTATGTAACTTCACTGCTTTTGTTTTATTCAGCTTGTAAATACATTGAAGGAAAAGTTTGGTTCTGTTAGTACGTCTTTCCAAATCTTCATGACTGGTTGTGTTCTACGTAGCTCCTGTGTACCTTTCCAAACTTGAGATAGTACTCTCATGTTGAATACTTGGCAAAAATTAGTGACATTTGATTAAAGAAAAATAGATGGCAAAATCAGGTTGCTACAAGTGACTAAGTGGGGAAGATTGCAAAATTGGTTTAATGCCTGAAACACGTTGGATTTTTGGGTTGCTTGAATTGGAACAGTGAACTCAATAGTGGTGGGAGATAAATAGACAGCACTAAGAAATATGCTATAAAATAGCATTTTTTAAAATAGTGTAGTCTAAAAGTAGAAATTGCAGTTGTTAATTGGATTCAGTTTACTGGAACTATTGAGCTAAGTACAACAGTATCTCTTCAAATAATGCTTCAAAAAGCAATGAACATGTTTGTGGAATCCAGTCATTGTGTATCAGCCTACTCCAATTTACATGTCTATTGCTTTCTGATATAGCTTCCAAAGGGTTTTCTTCTTGTGTATTTAAACATGTTTCACTTTGGAAGACCATCCCTAGCTAATGCTTTTGTATTTCAAATATCAATTTCCAGTATAGGGAAGGAGGATGTGTTTTCACTTTTTTTTTCTAGGAATTTTGCTCTTCCTCTGAGGATAGTCTTTTCCCCCTAATGAAGGAGGAAGTGTGCACTAGGTATGTGCAGAAATTGAGAACTGGAAAGTACAGTAATGTAGGTTCAGAGTATTTCCACTGACAAAACACATTTTGTTTTATTTGTCTTTATAGATGTCTTACCAACTGTGTACTAGAATAAAAGTGTTGTTTTTGTCTTGGGTTCAGAGGTAGTCTGTATTTGGCTTAACATTTGTGATTGTGTATTTTGAAAAATAACTGCCTAGATTTCATGTTATTCCTTTTTGTGCAGTGCAGTCTGTTTTCTTCTTTTTTTTTTTTTTAATACAATCTACCAGTTAATTTTGGCATATAGACTCAAGTCTGTAAGCCAGAATTGTTGTGCCTGTTATAGTTTTAAATGCAAGTAGAGGGGAGAAATATCAGGATGACTGTTTCTGGTGTGTTGGTGTAAAGGTTAGTGAAGATAACAGTCAGTCTGCTTTTTTCCTTTCTTTTCCTTTTTCCCCCCATGGGGTTTAATAAAGGAGGAAGGAATTTAAAAATCAGATAAAACTAGGTTTTCATTTGTTCATTCAGCTAATGGAGAAATTGGTAATTAATGGGCGAATTTGTTCAAGTTGCTTCTACCTTTACCAGAATCAATCTTTGCCCTCTAAATGACCCTCTTTCCTGAGATGACTTTACTCCATCTGTTTTTGTGTGGTGTGACATGAGCTTCTTGGTTTCTGGATCAACCCGAGTCTGGTCTGGAGAAACAGAGTGGAAAACACTGGCAGAGCTCCTCCTTCCTCCTCTCTCTTTTATCTATTGAAAACATTTCTGTGTCCACGCTGAGGTGGGCTGCTATTGACCTCTGTTAGGCAAAGCCTTCACCTGCAGCATCCAAGCGAATCTCCCTAGCTGTTGCAGAAACAGGTTACCTCTGTTTGTCTGTCTTGACAAATTTAGCAGGGCAAGAGGGCTGGACTAGTTAATTTTAATTGTGTAAGTAATTTAAGGCTTTTACAATGACACCTTTCTGGGAAGGGAAATGCTACGTCCGTATTTCTGGCGCTAGACTAGCCGCTCCCTTAGGCAGTAAGTCTATGGATGGGCGAATCTGACGCAACTGCAAAAAGGCAGTGAAGTGGACTCTTTATTTCCATGGAGGAAATTGGTGTGTCAGGTTTTATATGGAAATTCTATTCATGATTAAGTTAGTGGCCAAAGTAGCGTGTGTTGATGAAGGTGGCAAGTTGTAGTTCAGTTCCAACACTTGCCACAGTGCATCGGTCTGCTTGGAAATGGTGCTGGAGCTGAGAGACGGTTGTGCTACTGCTTGAAATGATGATGTTCAACTGCAACCACAGCACAGTATGAGACAGACCAAACACTGGAGATAGTGTTGGGAAAGTAATTGTTTTCCTTGAGTCCCTTATTAAGCCATGACTTCTGTCTTGGGTGTTGTAAAATACTGCTTTTTAATTGCTTTTGATAAGAGAAGGGGAAGACTGGTTTTGTCAGAGGAGGCTGTTATGGCTGCATTCCAACGACGATGTATGGCCAAGTTGAATATGCTTCCCCCCTTCCAAACATAGTGGAACACAAATGCTGTACTGTGTGATGGAAATTCCTCTGCTGTGCACATTGGGTAGATCTGAATTTGAAATTAACATGTCAGTTCATTGCTTTGCCGTGATACAAACTTCTCTTGTTAGTCCCTCTCCTCATTTTGCGTGTGTCAAATTAAAACCACTCCTGAAGTGGCAGCTTCAGGATTAAGTGGGCATTTTTTGGCTCAATTATGGCAATTAGTGTTCAGTCATGTTTGGACTCAAGGATTGACGTGTCAACATTTTGCTCTGGCTTAAAGTAGGACTATTTTTGGTCAGAGAAGTGAGTGTTTATTTATTGGTCATTACAGTAGAAAGCTTAGCAAGCAAACAGGACGTAGTGTGTTGAGAGATGCTGTTCTTCAGGTTGACTTTTTTAACAAAGTCTAGAGCCAGGGAAGGAGGGACAAGAGGAAGGAAAGCATATGTATGGACTTGATACGAGGTTATTACACTGTCAGGCCTCAAAATGAGCAATGTGTCTTTTCTTCTTTCTAGCAATGCCATAGGGGCAGCACCAGTGTGTGCCCCTGCTTCTGGTAGGAGTAAAGATTTGTGTGTGAGAAAATAGCAAAGATGTTGCTCTGTCAAATCTATTTAAAGCCTGACACTGTGTAAACTCAGCAGCAACAGAAAACTTGAGTCTGTAAAATACTTCTCTCCTACCTTATTTATATTGATGCTGCAAGTCCTACTGGTGCTACTGACTGTAAACCTGTCTATATATAAGAAGCACTATAAACAATTAAACATTTTGAATGTGCAGCATGGCAGTTCTCCATGATGGAAGTGCACTACCCCATTTGCGGTGTGGATAGTGGGGAGTGGCCGAAGATGAGAGATAGATTTAGATCTTAATTTTGAGCAAATGCCTGCTAATTTGACTTAGTAATGTTCTGTACTTGACAGTGCTCTGTGAGAAAAAATGCGACTTTAGCGTTTTGTAAATGAACATGTTCACAAAGGAGCAAGAAAAGCCCTTTCCTGACAGTTGTCTTAAATTAACCTCTTAACTTTAAGCTTAACGGTGTCTTGTCTTTCAGCTTTTCTTTAAATCTTTGTGTCCTTGGTAATTAGATTACTCACAGAAGACCTTTAGTAAACACACATTAAAACATATGTTAGGGTAGTAGAGATGTAATCCATATACATTTGGAGAGGTATTGATTTTTTTTTTTCCCCTCTTTGAACTAGGACAATTATACACAAGGATGTGCGCAGAAAACCTTGAAGCTGAACACTTCATTGTAGTTAATTAATGTATTTCTTAGCTTCTTTAACCACCACCTCCCGCCACCTTGGTTCTCTTTCCTCTGTGTATTAGCTTGATGTTCTGTAATTTTATCTCAAGATTGTATTTGGGGTCTTGTAGTAGATTGTATTTTTCGCTTGTTTAGTGGGTGAAAGCCCTGAAACTGTTCTTCTGAAACTAGCAGAGCAGCACAGGTAAAGGCTGTAGCCTCTGTGTGGATTATTAAATGAGTTGATTCTTTTTTTTTATGGTTGACTTGAAAATTAGAATGGTTGCATTTTGATGTTTCTACAGCAGCTTAGTTATTTTTGCTTCATCTTCCTGTCTTCACTACTATTTTTGCACTTACCTAAATACTGGGGGAAAAAAATTCTAAAAGCCCTGGAGCCTGCTACTTAGAACACTCTTGTTTGTATTTGCAGTTGACTGTGGGGAAGATATGTGACAGCTGTTCCACAGAATCACCTCAGATTTCAAGGCAGTGTATCTGTGGCCTAAACCTACAGTTACCTTCAAGATAAATGCAGGATTGTGGGTTTCAGTTCTAGGTTTAAGATTTTTAAACCCTTTCACCTAAAATAGAGGAGTTGGAAGGTATAGTCTTTAAAATGTGCATATTTTTTTTTCTGGACAGCAGCCCTCATTAACATCAGCTAGCTTACCCTAGCCTCCTTTTTGTTTTACAGTTCTCCCTCTAGAGATACATTAGTCATTGTTTCTGCACAGTAGCATTTTTTTTTCCCTGCAGCAGTAATTTGATTGCAAGATTTAGTTTAGTCTCCATCTATCTCTGTTCCAAACTTCTGCCTCCAGCGTGGCACAGGGTGTTCAATGATTTTTCCTTTTTTTTTCTTCTGCAATCTTTCCACCAAAATACCAATAATGCAAGCCTGTGTAAACACTAAGTGTGTTTACAGCCTGTCTTTTGGGGTAAAATCCACACTTCACTTACAGCCCCCATTGAAATACTATACGAAGGCACTACTTACATTTTCGTGTTGAGTTTTAGTCAGTGACATGAATTTGATTTAGGTAATACTAAAGGTCAGTTGATTGCAGTAGGTGTTACAGAATTTTAAGAGTATTGGTGTTAAAACTGTTTAACCTTTTAATGCTTGATGTGTTTTCTGTCTTTGTTTTCTGGTTGGGGGTGAACAAAGTGCTTTGAGGTAAGAATGTGCTGGGCTGATGTGGAGGCTATGGATGCCCTGGCACATGCTCTTGGAGATCACTTTCATGTGGAATAACAGCATTCATAGGTACGGTTTTGCTTCCATCGCCTTGCTGTATAAAAGCCTGATAGCACAAATAAAGGACTTGAGGGGAAATTAAGTCCAAATAAAATGTCCTGGCGTAAACCATGCCAGAAAAGAAACTTCCTCCCGTCTATCGGAATCTGACACAGATCTTTTCATTCATCCTTTTACTCGCCTTTAGGCATACCTCCCAGTGGTTGTTAGGCAACCATGATAATGTTGCTGAACATGCAGGCTGGCTAATTGGATTGTCCCCTTCTTGGGTTTTCTGCTCAAACGGTCTTGGTCATCTTTAATAAGGCAAGCACATGCAAGTTGCTTCATTGGCTGATGTGACAAACCGTTGTGTTTTTAAGAGTTCTGCGACATGTCAAGGACAAAATTTTGAAATCTGTGTAAGCTATGACATTGTACTTAATTGAGAGTGCAAGAATTCACACTCAGTCACTACAGAAGTCTTGCTAAATTCTGCTTTAATTGAGCACATTTTTCAGTCCTATTTAAACTAGCCTCTTCTAATGAGAATTTTGGGTTGAAAAGCAGTATCTACTTGCATGAATGGAGCTGAGCTGCACCACAGAAATTTAGTATTCAAATAGGCTGAGAGTTTCCTCCACCTTTTAAACAGTGTCACAAGTTGTCTTATTGGCAAGAAATGTGTTCAGAAAAATAGCAATGCTGCAAGTAGAGGATGAGATACCACAGAATAAGTGACATACATCAGAAGGATGGCAAAGGTTTTGTTCTTTGTTATGCTCATAGGAAAATATATTTAGCACGTTCAGGAGGGTCTGTTTCTCTGTTGCCAGCTTAATGTGAGCTCTTGCAAGTGGTGTTGAACTTGAGTGCTTACTAGTTTCCTTGCTGTTCTGAGTACATAAACTAAAAATGCATGTGATTTGCATTTAAATAACCAAACTTACCTTGTATTAATTATTGCAAGGCAACTTGGTGCAGTTTATGCTCCACTTCATGGTTTCCTTTTTTTTCTCCTTCTTATCTCATTGTAGATTCACCAAGTTGAAGAGCCTTAACCTTTCCAATAATAATTTAGGAGACTTCCCACTGGCAGTCTGCAGTATCCCAACCCTGACTGAACTCAACGTGTCCTGCAATGCCCTCAGAAGTGTTCCAGCAATTGTAGGCGAGATGCACAAGCAAGTACTTTCTTAAAACTTAATACACACGGCCTGATAATAAAGGCAACAAACAGTTTAATGACTCCCTACATAATCTTGCTGTGAGAAACAATTCAAACTTTACTGGGTTTTGTCAGAACAGGCTAGCTTGTAGATCTGTGTGGAAGCAGTTGTGAGCTGTGGGTGGAGGGGGAGCACACTTTGTGTCTCCAGATCCTTGCAGTCCCCAGCATTTGACAAAAAAGTCACCTTCATGGTGAAGGTAATCCTTAAGCACCCTTGTTTATGTTTCTTCAGCCATCACACAAGTCGCAGTTCTAGAGATGTTTGGAGATACAATAGAACTGTCTAGAACTGCTTTCATTGCATAGTTGCCAAGGCTTTTAATTGTTTGGTCTGTCTTCTGTAGCAGATGGCAAACCGTTATTCTTCTGCCCCTTTGTATATTTTACTTCACTGTAACTGTAGCAAATTCCTGTGTTTATAGGAAGGAAATGTGATTTAACAGGTCACTCACTTTTTTCACTCTCCCTTCCCCTCCTCCACCTGTAATAGCTTGCAGACATTTTTGCTGGATGGCAACTTTCTCCAGTCCCTTCCTGATGAATTGGAGCATATGCATCAGCTCAGCTACGTCAGTCTATCCTTCAACGAGTTCACTGACATTCCAGGGGTGCTGGAGAAGCTGACCGCCATGGATAAGCTCTGTATGTCAGGAAACTGCATGGATACCCTCAACCTACAGGTGTTAAAAAGGATGCCTCATATTAAACATGTGGATCTAAGGTAGGTATTTGAAAAAGGGGAAAAATATGTGGGTCTAAATTATTGGTGTTGAAACTGTTTCTGTTTGGCTGTCAGAATAGCCCCCAGGTGTGAATCTGTTGTGTTAGTCCATTGAACCATGTTTCTGGCCATATTATGTAACTCGCAGCACTTGCAGTGACTTAGTGCTCTTCTTTGAGGAAGAGGTAGCATTAAGGAGGATCAATAGTTAGGAAAATGAGTGGAGGAAATCAGTATTTGTACCAAAAAACCAAATAGAACAGAGCCTGGCATGCTGGTGACTTCTGCAGTTTTAGTTGGTGCACTGTTAATATAATATAATATAAATTATAGTCCCTGACTCAAAATGCTTCTGTCTGAAATGTTACAGATGCATGAGATGAAGAAAAGGACAGTGAAGATGAGAGAACAAAAATAAATATTTTAATATGTTAAAAAGCCTAGTCCACCATGAGTAACATTATTTAATGGGTACCCTCAGGAGAGTCTAAACAGATCCTTATTACAAATGGCTCTGATACGAGGTGGCTCTTTATTCTTACAGTCTCTGGGGAAGCCAGTTTCTGCCATCAGCTGGGCAAGGCCCAATTCAGAGCCTGGACCATGAGGTCCAAATAATTATAAATTTTGGAACTGTTTAGTTAAATTAAGCTCTTCAAGCTAAAACTTAGTACAGCATACTGCTACGTAGCTGTCAGACTTTACAGTCAAGGAAGGGCCACCATTAGTGAAAAAACCAGCTAAAATAGATGGATGAATTCTGAAGTGTATATGGTGGAGTTAAAATACGTCTGTGTGTTTGTATGTATGTTAAAAGCAAATAAACTGGTCTTAGTGTAGGGATGCTACGGCTGAGCTGGTCATGAGTTCCAGCAGCGCAGTTCCAGCCTTCTTGTTGTCTGCTGCATCCTTTCTCCACCGAGCAGTGAACAGTGGTTCTTTGTAATGCTACCTGGAATAGTAAATGTCAAACATGTTTGTAAACTGTACTTGCTGCACAGTAAAGTGCTTTTCTTCAGTGAAATTGGAGGGAAGCACTACTTGTAAACTGAAAACAGAAAAAGTAGGCTGTGGTATGGGAGGGAACATATTACCCATTTTCTTTTAATTGGAAAATGTAGCTACTCTGAAAACCCAACTATTCTCCAGAGGGGGCAACTCTTTGAAAGCAAGACTCACAACAAAACTGCAGGTATATACCTTTATCCTCGCTAGGGAGGTTCAATGGGCTGACAGAAGTTACTATACCAATTTTAGTGTTCTGGTCAGAGCTGAGAATTTGAAGCTAAACTCTTTGGAGTGCTCTGCCGTCTCAAAGGTCATTGGGTTATAGATAATCCTATTTCAGTTGTAACTTCTGGAGAAGTTGCTGAGTATTGGCGGTGTCAGTGCACTGCAGTAAAGGTGTGATAAAACATATTCTCTCGTCTTGGGTTTTTGCTTTGTTTTCTTTCAACACCCATTTTCAGGCCTCTGAATTTGCTTGCTGTAGAACATGGCAAAGTGAGAGGCAAATATGGGAATTCAGAAATCTCCATTTGGATTTTCAATAAGGCAAGAGATTCCGATATCTCCAGGTTATTCCTGTCTGCAAGGCCTTTTCCAGCAGATGCTCATGATAGGCCAGCAGGACCTGTAGAGGTTTTGTTCTTTTCCAAACTATTGGGCATAAATAACAGCCAGATAATCTTTTATTTGTATAGACAACAGTAATGCTTACATTCGTGCAGTTTTTTGTCAGTAGTTTTCAAAGTAGTTCAGAAAGGAACTTGGTGTCATTGTTTCTTTGTCATGATGGATAAAACAACAGAACTGATTCATCCTGCTTTTAGAATGCCATAACAAAGGGAAAAATATTTTAAATCAACCTTGATCAGAACCTGGAGGCATTGTAGTTTAATCCAACACAACGGATTGTAGAGTGAACGTTGGTTTGTCACCAGGAGCCTGCCATGTAACTACACTTAATCTCCTTTTTCGTCTGCAAGATTGAATTCGATTAGGAGATTGGAGGCCAATGAAACAGACTTTCTCCATCACGTGACCCAGCTGGATCTCAGAGACAATAAACTTGGGGAGCTGGATGCAACAGTTTTTAACAACGTTGAAGTGTTACACTGTGAACGGAATCAACTGGTAACCCTCAAAATCAGTGGATATTTTCTTAAAGCGCTGTATGCTTCCTCAAATGGTAAGTGCGTTTTCAGGGCAGCTGTGGTGGTGTCAAGTGACTTCTGTTCCTGTATCTGGTTCTCTGTGGGATGCTTACGGAGTGCAGTGCACGTAATCTTGACATGACCCTTGGATAAAAGGGTTTCACATGTGCTGTGTCATGCTCCTGGCAATTCTGAGCTTGGGAAGTGACTTTTAAATATCACTGGGCTACTGATTTGGAGGTTTCAAAACTGAAAATCTTGAAATTTGGGCTGAAATTCCTCTCTCTGTCAGCAGGGAGGCAAATATTCCTATTGTTTTTCCTTAGGTTTGAGAAAGTTTGAACAAGTGGCCATTTGTGAGACAAACTAAAAAATATATACTTTCTGCTACTACTTCTAGCTGCTTACTTGGGCCAGAAAGCTACAAGATCTGTAATGGCTAACTTCATTTGTATTCAATAATAAAAATAACACAGCATTTTCCAGTTGAATAACTCCTGTGTTCAATGAAAAGGATTTGTTTGATCAGTCTCTGGAAGCTGCTGTTACTTAAATATTCAGTTTTCACCACCATTTTTATTGGTTGGAGCACTTTGGTGTGGAATAAACATAATTCAGGCTCAAAGAGCTGTGAATTTGCTGAACAGTCTGCACTGTCTTTAAAAGGCTGTCATCTTAAGGATATCCAAGCCTGTGCCTTCATTAAGTATTCATGCCGGGATCTTTGTAGCTGAGAGAAGTTAACACAATCTGAGCATGTGCTGTGCAATGTGAGCTGAGAACCGAAGTCAACCCGTGTCTTGGAATCAGCTGCCTGTTTGGTCTTGCTGTTCCTCCTGGCTGTCCCCTCTTTGCACTCTCAGCTACCTTGTTTTAGCCTCATCTTCCAAAAGAACTGTGATGTTTGTTATATATTCACTTTAGTGGATTTTCTGTAGGCTTAAATAAATGTCTGCTCATTTTGTTTCAACCTTAATGCTAAGCATTACCTACCTAAAAACCTTAGAATATGAAATGTTAATTGAAACAATCAAAATTGCCAGCAGTAGTTGAGATGCTGTGAAGGGTCTGTAAGGCTGCCTGCAACCAGGAACTCCACAGTGATGCAAAGGCTCATATATTGTGTTGGAGAATACTCTGGATCTTGCTGTGACCTGGAGGACTCTGCAATGCTGTTCCAGAGTGAGGAGTCTCCCTTCTGTGCCTGTACCATTAGTGAGCACTTTTTTTGTAGAGCAGGTTTCTGGCTGACTATTGTGGGCAGAGGGCGGTGGAGGTGAAGTTACAGCTGTGAGACGAAAATGGAAAAATGAGAATTTGCCATGAAATTTTAAAAGTCCTCCAGTGTCTCCTCTCTGATCAGTTATGCAATGTCTGTCATACCAAGTACAACATAATATAACAAATGTACTCAGACATAATAAAGAAACAAAACTCGTTTCATAAAGGTCCAGATCCTCAGAAGTTTTTTAGGTTACTGACTTGTTCTGAAATTTCTGGGTGTTAACTTCTTAAAGTAACTCTGATGGAACAGCCATTTAAATGTAAATCTTTATCACCGCTTTCGTTTTTATTTATTTTTCCCCCTAGAACTCGTTCACCTTGATGTGTATCCAGTTCCTAATTGCCTGGCTTATATGGATATTTCTAGGTAAGTGTATGTTTTTTCTTGGGCCTGTAAAATATACAACAATGAGGCTTTCGGAAAAAAGATATTAACTGGTATTTTACTGGGAGAAAGTAGGGGCAGGAATTAGACCTTCAGATATGAGAAGACTATTTTTCAGAGTTAGAGGATGGGCTTTATTCTACTGGCCAGTTCTTCCCTCTTTCCTTTTTATAATTTACTTTTTTTATTTATTTTTTTTTAGTGCTGAAAGCAAAATGTGCCTTTATAGTTAAAGGAAAAGAGTTTCCCTCATTTAAAGATTTCCTATTTTAGAGATATAACACAGTGATTCAAACGTGCACCAATAAGAGACAGGTACAGAAGTCCCTTTCTGGATATGTCTGTGTCACAAGCCCAGCATAGATGACGGTTTGATAGTTTACTCATCAGTTCAGCAGCTCCTGCAGCTCATCATTGTTCTCCACAGCCCTGGCTGCTGCAGGGATGTCTGCAGTTGCCATTTGAATGCATCCGTATAACTTATCTTACCAAGGGAGGTGGGATAAGCAAAGAAATGGAAAAGGGGGTGTTTTGGTTTGGTTTACGATTTAAGGACTGAATCAGGAAAACACTTTATACGTGTGCTTAATGTCTGTCTTATTTAAGGAATTACCTGCATGTGGTAATCTCATTCGTTAAAAAGCCTGCTTAAAGCACTCTTAAGCTGTTGAGGGTGATCGTAACAATTAGTGAGTTAACCTGGGGGAGTGGCCATCAACTTCAAAGTTTCATCAACCATGAGTTAACTGGCATTGGGCACCTAAATGTAACAGGTATGACTAAAGTGTGATTTATTGAAAAGCATTCTTTGTGAAGCTGTATACTCCATTTAGCTGTACATGAAATGGGTGCAGAATGCATGATTTTGATCACAAAACCCTTTTTGTGCCTCAGGTCAGTGATGGCATTGTAACTAAATGGCTAGGGTGTCTTTAGCTTCTTGGCTCGCTTGGAATTTTGGAAATCTGTTTGAGATTAGAAATGAAGCTGTAAGCATAAGAGGGGTTGGGTTGCTATTGCATATTTTCATTCAAGGCTATTGCATGAATGAAGTATAGGATACAAGTATGCTAATTGATTCGTGTTCGTGAGGTATAAGGGTCCTATTCCTGAACTTCAAGTCTGTGAGTGAATATTATTTGATGCCCAGTTTTGCATCTGTGTATGCTAACTGAAGTAGTGGTTATGTGAATGCGCGTGCACACAATCTCCTCCATGTATTTTATACCGCCAGTTTTTGTCTTTAAGGCAGGATACATGGGTGTTCCGCTGTGCCTAGCTGCATGTTTTTAGTGCAATATTTGGAAAAATGTACCTCTAGGAGCTTAATTTTTAGCAGGGTTAGTTTCTGTGAAGACAAATGCAAGAAAAGTGAAATGCTTGACTTTAAAGATAAACACAAAAAATGTTTTGCTCTATTCAGTGAGATAGCTGAAGAGTGGTAGAATGGGTTTCAGGATTGAATTTATGGGGGATCAAAGAGGTGTGTTTCAACTGTGCAGGGTGTTGAATATCCTCTGAGGAGTATCTCACAAATTTTCTTCTCCATGGAGAGACTTCTTCATCCTCAATACTCTGATACTCTTAATACTTCTTCCCCAATAATTTGGAAGCAGTTTTTTTAATTTCCTTAGTGGCTTCACATCTAGGGACATAATAATGCTGTTAGCTTTCTTGCCCCCTCATGCAGGAACTAACTGCACTGATAGTGCCCTCAGAGAGGGAGAGGTAGTGCAGTCTCTAAAGAAACATACTATGTAGTAGGTTTATTTCCACCAGGCATCTGTATCTGCCTTGATGCTGTATTCTTAATACCTTTATCATCTCAATTATTGTTTAGTTATACCCCTTTGTGTTCTTTATTCGTAGAAATCACCTGGAAAACCTGCCTGAGTGGGTATGTGACAGCAGGAAACTGGAAGTGTTGGATGTTGGCCACAATCAGATATGTGAGCTGCCTGCCCGGTGAGTGTTGTAGACCACTTGCACAATGTAGAAGAGGATAAGCAATTCAGAAATAATTGCTGATTCAGTGTTTAGCTTGTTCCAGACTGTCAGGCCCGTTGTATCTTTTGTTTGATTTTATTTTTAACTTGTGGGGTGTTGTCATGCCTCAAGGCTCCACCCGGCCTTTCTTCTTTTACTTTCATGCAGAGAAAGCAGTGCCTTTGAACTCCAGGTGGAAGTTTTGAAGCTGTTCATGTGGCTGTTCAGGCAGGAAAGTCCTTCATTTTTAATACTGAATATTAAATATTTACAGCCATAACTTTGCATGACAGTTTAGAGATACAGAACTTGTAACTTAGTTTCACTGGTGCCTAGATACTCTGGTTCATAACCCTGTTTGAGTGAAAAAGGGTTGAGAGAAGAAAGTAAAGCCTCATCAAGCATGCAGACTCCTGCAAGTAGAGCAATCACTTTCACTGCATAGATGATCTCTTTTTGAGGAGTCTAAACCTAAAATTCTAAGTACAAATTATAAGAAAGCAGTGAACAGGAAGGAAAATAGGAGTTGAGTTTTAATAATGAATGGCTATTAGTTTTTTCCTGAAGACACCTATTCTGAGTGAGTGTACTGCTCAGGTACTGGTACTGAGAATTTTTAAGTCCCTGACTTAACTGGAACAAAGCTGTCATTCTTGACTGCTCTGTAGACTTCAAAAGAGATGTTGTGAAAGGAGAGCATACTAGGCACAAAGAGTGAAATTGCATGGAGATGTGCAGAGGTATTGAAGATTGTAGACAGATTATAAATTATGAGCTATTAAATATTTTCCATATGGAACTGCACAGCACAGAAGAGCATCAGAAACTGAAAAGGATAGTTTTGTTTGGGTCAGATGAATGTGCTGTATGGTATAAACTGGAAGTTTTAGTGTTAGAGATGGGAAGAGAACAGATTTCAGAAATGTGGGCAGAAAAGGATGTGAGGAGATTTACTGAGCAAACTAGCAGGCCAACATGCAGGCTAGTGATCCCTCTGTTTTTTCACACAAAGGAAAAACTATGCCTACTCCGAAGGTGGGGGGAGCAAAAGTTCATTTGCCTTTCATTTGCACTTCATAACAGCAAGGACTATCAAGGCATACAGGATATCTTTGGGAGATTAATGATTAGCTGAAATTAGGTACAGTCAACATCCCACTTGCCTCTCCTGCCATTTTATCATTAACCACAGGAAACAGCTTATCTTTGAAAGCTCTTCTTTGTAGTATGTGTCTGGATAGCTTAGCTCCTAATAAGTCAGCTCAGTTTTAAGGCCCGGTTCAAAACACAGGCTTTGAAGGTCTGTTAAACTTTAGGTAAATTTGTGTCTGGTTTCAAATGCAAATGGCTCAGGGTATAGACCTTCTGTTAAGGATCAGGTAAATAATAGCGCCCAGTAGGTGTGTTCATGTGTATGGCTGTGTGCTTTTCCTTCTATGTAGAATAGCACTCTGAAAACTTGTGAAGTGAGTGAGCAGGACTCTCCTAGGAGGATGCTTGCAACTCTGACCACAAACGTTCAAGCCTCAACTGACCAGCAGTTTCCTGCAAGGCTCAAGGTTGCACCTAATCTAAACAAACTACAGTTGATGCTATGTGCATTTGCCTCTTGAAACAGAAAAGCAATCCTTGAGGAAAAAGAGTTGAAGCAGTTGAGATAGAGGACTGTGTACTAATGTTTGTCTCAATTGAAGAAAATGGGAACAATGTATACTGGGCTGTAATGTAGACATTTCTGCTTAAAAAGTACTGAAAAATAGCAAAAAGGGTACTTAGCTATGCAGGACAAATCAACAATAATAAAACTGACATTTCCAAAGATTCCCCCAAAAAAACAAAAATGCTTCAATTAAGAGTTGGCAAAATGATCTTGCCACCACCAGTGAACAGATGCCTGGTTTTTTTTGTCTGCTTTTTTGAAAGATCTAATTGTATTCAACATTGTGCTCTCTTGAGCAGCTGCTTATTAAAGGAATTGGTTGAATGCTTTCACCAAACCATGTTTTCTCAGAAGGTGCTGATGCTGAGCAGCATGCTTGTCCTTACAACTTTTTGATCCCATCAAAACTTTCAGTGGGAGTCAGGCAAGTAGGAAAGCTGCCCATAGTTAAGAGCACTCCCGCTGTCCTCGTTCCCCACCCAGCTTGAGAACTAGGTGGGCCAGGCTCATCAAAAGCTTGCTTAGTTAAATGCTGGAGGTTCACCCTCTCTCCAGGGAGCCCAGTTCCTTCGGTGGTTGTCTAATTTGGAAAACAAGGAAAAAAAAAACCAAACAAGAAAAAAAAAACCACACTCAAAGACTTACTCAGTTCTTCTGAATTATTTATAAAATATGTTTTCATGGAAAAGTTAATTGCTAAGGTTTTCACCATGATATTAACTTTATTTTAAAATGGCACTGCCCCCACCCATTTAAAAAGAAAAAAAAAAAAAAACAAACCACAAAGTGATAATTTATTTTGGAGGTGTTGTCACCCAATTCTGCTTTTTCCTGTAATGTTTGGTGTTGATGAAACTGGCTTGCCTTGACTGGGAAAGGAAATAGAATAAAATGGCAAATCTGTAACTGAGAGAGGTTTTTCAAGTAGAAGTGGAGTGAAACAAAAACAGTTAAATGACAGAAACATAATAGATGTGCTTATCACTGTGTAATACGTCTTTTCACCCTGTGTTGAGCCTTCTGGAATGCTACGGCTGGCTGTTGACTTGTATCCATGGTCATAACAGACGATCCAGCCAACTGAGATAACTGTTAACCTTGGCGCGCAGATATGGAGTATGACTGTATCTGTCAAGGGGAAAATACTCAGCATACTTCATTGATTATTTTGGCACAATGATCCAATGATCTGATGTATTGTAGGGAAGGGGGGTGTGAGGAGGCTCTTTATGTGTATTTGGGTCATTGTAACAGAGGGAAGACTTTTGCTTTAATGCTGAGTAATTTAAGAGTCTTTGAAACAGGTCAGCATGATGCACAGACTTGCCAGATTAAACAGGATGGTAGCGGGGATGTAAGACAGGTGGCAGATGAGGAATAATCTTTTATTTTCTTAATTAGCTGAAAGTGGTTCCCTTTCAAAATCGAGAGTTGCTCCATTTTTTGAGGTCTTTAGGTGAAGATTTTAAACTCCTTGTTACATTGTTTGTACTGCAAATTTTAGCTTTACTATCTTATCAAAATAGCTGTTTGTTCTTGTCTCTTTATGTTGCCCTCTTCTCCCCCTCTCCCCCAGCCCCCCCCCAAAATGGAACAGGGGGATGGAACTCCAGGTCATCTATTGCTTGTAAAAGCTCAAGAAAGTAAAGCCGATTAGATAAATTTCATTCGCTGTAGAACTGGAAAGGAGGCTTTATGTTAGTCTGGTATTAACAGAAAAGGAAAAAGGGGGGAGGAGGGTGGAGAATTGCATTGGATTATGAGTCAGCACATGATGAATAGAGCACTATGAAGCTTGTGGGGGGTGACTGGTGATTTCACCCACACCTCTGAAGTTCTTCCTTTAGCTAGGGGGATCCAACAAGTGCAGTTTTCTGCAGCCCTTGTTAGCAAGTACCTCTGTCACTGTCATGCTTCTATATAGTCATGTTTTATACAGTGCAGTAAGATAACCCTTTCTCACTGCTTTCACTCCTGAATCATCCTGAAACCTCCTTCTCTGTCTCTGAACAACCTTTTTAAGAAGTTGGTGGAGAGTGGGAAGACATTCTAGGATCTGTGCATAATTAATACCATGTCTGCTAATCAGTTGGCTGAATCACTTTCTTGTAGTGAACTGTAATACCACAGCTAAATTCTGAAAGCAACTCTTTGGTTTAGATTTTTCTCATTTTTGCTGTTTTTTATTTCTCTAAGGTTGTTTTACAATAGTAGCTTGCGGAAGCTGCTGGCAGGACATAACATGTTAGGAAGGCTACCAGATCGGCTCGAGCGAACACAGGTGGAGGTCCTGGATGTGCAACACAACCAGCTCCTTGAACTGCCACCTAACCTGCTTTTGAAAGCAGACAGGTAAATATAAAGAAATTTGGTCTCAACTCATGTGTGAGGAACCTTGCTTTGCATGTTACTTCCTATCTGAAAGGGTAATCTGAGGTTCCCCTAATTTGAAAGTTGCCAAGCCTTGTATGGTAAGGACAGATGTCTGCCCAACTCACCAGAAGACATTATTTTTAATCTGGTTTTGTTTCTTTATATGGTTCCTTCTTTTCCCCCACCAA